>NC_141695.1:807015226-807126660 GCF_964263255.1 Lissotriton vulgaris | reverse complement strand
CTAGCTCGCACGAGCCCACGCACTCTGCCTTCAGGATTGATAAGGCCTGCCATAGGAGTGACTGATAGTGACTCGAGTGTCCATTGTATGGTTAGATATAGGGCTACTATACCTAAAGCGAAGGGTGGTTACACGTCTTCGCCCCAGCTGTCGTGCAGCCAGTTGTGTCAAATTTAAGAGGCCAGCCAGGGGTGGCATAATACATGCTGCAGCCCCTGGCGGCCCTGGGTACACCTATGCCCTGCGTTACGGGGTCTGATAAGGTGGCCCAGTACCAATTGGTAAATGCACCTAGGGTACATATCGTAATTTAGAAAGAGAACAGCCAGGCTGTGGGTCTGATTGGCAGGCCCACAGCCAGAGAAAGTCGTAAACCAGTGAAACAAAAGCAAAAAATCTGGGTGATCATAGGATTGCAGACCCTACTCTCCTACACTTGCCGGCTCATATCCGGGGAATGGAGGATGTGTTAGTCTTTAGGAAAGCAATTAAAACCCACCTCTTCCCTTCAGCATAGCCTTGGATGTTGTGTGGTGAGTCCTCTGGGGATTTTTGTTCCAGTTAGATTTGTCAGCGCCGGGACGACTCTTTGCTGGGGCAGATGTGCGCTTTAAAAAATGTAACATAACATAACATTAACCCCTCGGGCAGCAGTATCTAGTGCACAGGTGATGGAGGAGTTGGAAATCAATTTTCCTTCTTGCACTAACTCCTGACCCTTTTTCTTATCCTCCTCAGGGAGATATTGGAGTAAATCCTCCATCTCATACCAATGAGCTCTGTCACATGTGGCAAGCAAACCTGGTGTATTGGCTATGCGCCAATGATTGGCTGACTGTGCAGCAACTCTTTTGCCTGAGACATCTATTAGTTGTGACTGCTTGTCAGGTGGTGGTACATCTAATACAAATTGGTCAGATGGTGGTGGTTTATACTGTTTGTCCACCCTTGGTGTAATGTGTGCAGGTACAGGGCCTTTAACCCCTTCGGTGCTCATGACGACCTCAGCTCGCCATGAGGCACAGTGCTCGTGTGCTCATGAAGAGCTGAGCAAGACCACACCCATTTCTATTAGGGCCCAGCACAGGAGAGGAATATCTCAAGCAGCGAACGTGTTAAAAATATCGTCTGCATGACTCATCATACTTATTAAATGGGAAGAGACTGAGATGTTCAGTGTGTATTCCCTAATGTTTCAAATAAGAAGTCTTATTTGTGCAAAGTGACCACATGATATGCAGCTGCTCTAGCTATAAGCTCTTGGTATGACGTGTTGTCATCGGGAGTGGATGGATTCGCAGTATAAAGATCAGGGTCTTGTGAAGGATCTATATAATAATCCTGCAAAGGGTCTGGAGGAGCTGAATCATTACCATCACCCCTGACAACATCTGGGTATGTGTGTATAGAAACCAGAGGTGTGATATTTAGAAGGTTTTGAGGTGAATGGTGTACCAAAGGTACGGGTGAATGTGGAGGTGGAAAGGAGGAATAGGGTGCAGGGGACTGGTAGCATTTTGTTTTTTCTTTAAGGGTATCTTCTCATGAATGTCCTGTTGGAAAGGTGGTTGTTTCCTTTTGCAGGACGGAGCAGATTTCTGTTTTGATGGCAACATTTTCTGAACTGAAGTTATTTTCTATTTCAGTGCCGATGGTTTGGGAGCAGAAGAGGTGTCTCAGCCTGGATAGGTGCAAAGGGCGGGCATTCAAATCTGATTTTCAGAGCCTACCATGGCCGGACAGCCGTGGTGTCCCAGAAGCCGTTTTTGTAAAGTAAGAAAACAAGTTACTTACCTGTAACTTTGGTTCCCAGTATTGGTAACTTTCATAGATTCCCATGCTTTTGTATCATTCCCTGTCGTCGGAATGGGAGTCTCGGTAACAAAAATACCATAGCAGTAGGTACAAAAGAGAAAGAAAAAGGCCTAGGCCTCACCCTCTTTTTGTACAAGAGACCAAACTTAGGCATCAGCCAATCAGAAGAGCCTCACCCCATAGAACCCTCCTGAAGGAACCTCAGAGCCTCAGATTTTCGTAGCCGTTGTGTAACAGTCACCATATCTGCTGTAGGCTGAGCTTTCCTCGGGGAGGTGGGTGGGCGCATGGGAATCTATGAAAGTTACCAATACTGGGGAACCAAAGTTACAGGTAAGTAACTTGTTTTCTTGCCCCAGTATTGGAACTTTCATTGATTCCCATGCTTTTGTATCAGAGTAGCAAGCAGTTAGTCATAAAAAAACACATTTTGTGTAATAAATACATTGTAATAGCCAACATGACAAAGATACAAAATGTGCAAAATAACGGAAGGTGGGATAGAAAGGAAAGCTCACCAATTATTGGAAGAGGTTCCTCAGGACAGCCTGGCCCACTGCCGCATTCTCTTGCTGTACAGATTCCAAGCAGTAATGCGTAGTAAAGGTGTGGACGCTGCTCCAGGTAGCAGCTCTGCAAATGTCCTTACTCTGCACCCCCACAAAGAGGGCTGCTGAAGAAGCCACTAACTTTGTAGAATGTGCCCGATCCCTGCCAGTCAGTGGTTTCCCTGCTGCAGTATGGCAATGTAGAATGGCACTTGTAATCCATCTCACTATCCCCTGTTTTGACAGCGGGAGACCTTTGCTTGGACCACCAAAAGCAACAAACAATGGAGAGAATTTCCGAAATCCCTTGGTACGATCCAAATAGAATTTTCAACATTGTTGTACATCCAAAGAATGCAGTGATCTCTCCGCTGGTGTAGCCGGCTGAGGAAAGAACGCTTTCAGAATAACCGGCTCATTCAAGTGGAAGTCCGAGGGTACCTTGGGTATGAACCTAGGGTTAGTTCTCAGGATAATCGTGTTCCTTTTAAATTGCAGGAAAGGCTCCTGGATTGTAAGAGCCTGCAATTCTCCAATACGTCTCGCCGATGTGAGGAAAAAAAGGAGAGCCAATTTCCATGAAAGAAACTTCATGTTCGAACAATGAATTGGTTCAAATGGGCTTTTCATGAGTTAAGTGAGGACTAGATTTAGGTGCCAGGTAGGAGGCGGAGGCCTCACTGGTGGATAGACCCAGAACAAGCCCCTTAGAAATTGTTTCACAATTCTGGAAGACCACAACGAAGGACCAGACTCAGACAGTCTGTATCTTGAAATGGCTGCCAAATGAACCTTTATAGACGAATGGGCCAGCCCCGACTTAGCCAGGGACAAGAGATAAGGTAGAAGTTAATGAGGCTTTGAAGTAAAGGGGTCAACTTTCTCTCTCCTGCACCAAATACAAAATCTCTTCCATTGTAAGCGGTAAGTCTTGTTTGTAGAAGGAGCTCTCGCCTGGGAGAGGACTTCTTTAATTTCGTTTGAGATTGGGAGATTCATAAACTCTCGCTGCTCAGGAGCCATGCTGTCAGGTGTAATGACTGTGGATCTGGGTGCCAAACCTGTCCTTCGGACATTGTGAGGAGATCTGGAATAGTCCTCAAGGGAAGAGGAGGAGCCAGCGACAACAGATGGAGTTCCCTGTACCAGAACTGTCTCGGCCAAGCAGGTGCTATCAAGATCATCCTGCATGGTTCCACTTTGATCTTCCTGATAAGCCTCGGGATCAGTGGGATGGAGAAAGGCGTAGACAAATGTCCTTGACCAGGCTATCGAAAGCGCATTCCCCCATGATCCTCGGTGGTGAAGCCTGCTTGCATAAAACCAGCATTTCTTGTTGGTCTGTCTGGCAAAGAGATCCACTGCTGGTCTGCCCCACTGGGGCAAAGAAATCCACTGCTGGTCTGCCCCACTGGCTGAAGACCTCCTCTAGAATTCGCTGGTTTAACTCCCACTCGTGACTGACTGAGGATAACCTGCTCAACCTGTCGGCGTTCTCGTTTAGAACTCCTGGCTACGATGCCGCCACCCTCCTAGCCCTTAACCCCGGTCGCGCCCCCAACTGCGTCCGAGCCGCTCCTGGACACACCCATGGACCTTTCTCCTGCTACTCCTGCAAATTCATCGGCACCGACAACATCTCCGCTACGACCACACCACAGATTCCCGACCCCAACCACCTACAATGCATCCTTCTCAACACCCGATCGGTCCACAGACACGCCATTGACCTATGGAATCTACTAGACACCATCTCTCCAGACGTCGCCTTCCTAACAGAAACATGGATGAACGCCTCTTCTGCCCCAGACATCACCATTGCCATCCCTGAAGATTATAAGATCACACGCAAGGACCGTACCGGCCACACAGGAGGAGGAATCGCTATCGTCCATAAAAAATCAATCCACATCTCAACCAGCTCTGACGTCAACCTCGCCAACGCTGAACACCTTCACTTCCAGATCCACATCGACCCCAAGACCACACTCAGAGGCACCCTCCTCTACAGACCACCAGGACCCCGCGCAAAATTCAGTGAAGACATCACGGACTTCATCACTCCACACGCGCTCCCCTCCAAAGATTACATCCTTCTGGGAGACCTCAACTTTCACCTTGAAAAGAACAACGACCGCAACACTACCACCCTCTTGGACAACCTCGCCAACCTCGGACTTAAACAACTGGTCACTTCCCCCACCCACATCGCAGGTCACACACTCGACCCCATCTTCACCTCCAGCAATCATGTCTCCTTCAGCCACACTACGGATCCCCTCTGGACTGACCACAGCTGCGTTCACTTCACCTACAACAAGCCGAAACCCACCAACCACCTCCAACCAACTCTGCAAAGAAACTGGAACAAAATCACCATCGACCAGATCTCCTCATCGCTCCTTCTAAACACCCCAACCCACTCTTCTAACCCAGACCAAGCCGCCGCCAACTTCACCCTATGGTTATCCAACACCGCCGACATCCTAGCACCACTGAAAAAACGTCAAAGCAAACCTGGCAGCAAGAAGGCCTCATGGTTCAACGATTATCTTAAGAAGTCCAAGAAACTCTGCCGCTCCCTTGAAAAGGCCTGGAAAAAAGACCCAACCACTAGCACCAAGGACGCCTTCAAAAACGCCACCCGCACACACCACCAACTAATCCGAAAGGCCAAGAAAACAGCATTCAAGGATCGATTAGACAACAACGCCCACAACAGCAAGGAACTTTTCAACATCGTCAAGGAATTCACCAACCCCTCGGCCAACTCCAACGACATCACCCCCTCTCAAGCCCTCTGCGACTCCCTGGCTTTATTCTTCCACAACAAAATTGCAGACATCCACAACAGCTTCAACAACCAACCCGGAGACCAACCCACCCAACCATTTGCTGAACATTCTCCCCCCTTGAACACCCTTTACGACTGGAACCCTATCTCCACTGAGGACACCATCCGCCTGATGAACTCCATCCACTCAGGATCCCCCACAGACCCATGTCCTCACCACATCTTCAACAAAGCAGACTCCGTCATAGCACCGCACCTCCGAGACGTCATCAACTGCTCCTTCAACTCCGCCACCTTCCTGGAAAGCTGGAAACACGCTGAACTCACCGCCCTTCTGAAAAAACCCACAGCGGACCCCACCGAACTCAAAAATTACCGCCCCATATCGCTCCTTCCTTTCCCGGCCAAAGTCATCGAGAAAGCTGTCAACAACCAGCTCGCCGCTTTCCTCGAAGCCAACAAATCCCTCGACTCCTCACAATCTGGCTTCCGAGCAAAACACAGCACTGAGACCGCCCTCATCGCAGCAACAGACGACATTCGAACTCTACTGGACAATGGAGACACAGTCGCCCTCATCCTCCTCGACCTCTCTGCAGCCTTCGACACAGTCTGCCACAGCACCCTTTTACAACGCCTCAGAAACATCGGAATACAAGGAAAAGCACTTGAATGGATCACCTCGTTCCTCACCGGAAGAACCCAGAGAGTCCGCCTTCCACCATTCAAGTCCGAGGCCACTGAAGTCATCTGTGGCGTACCACAAGGATCCTCACTCAGTCCCACCCTCTTCAACGTTTACATGAGCCCCCTTGCGGCCATCGCTCGCCAACACAATCTCAACATCATCTCCTACGCGGATGACACTCAACTGATCCTTTCTCTAACCAATGACCCCAGCACCGCCAAAACTAACCTACACGAAGGAATGAAAGAAGTTGCCGAATGGATGAAACACAGCCGTCTGAAACTGAACTCAGATAAAACAGAAGTCCTCATCTTATGTACATCCCCCTCTGCATGGGACGACTCTTGGTGGCCGGAAGCCCTTGGAAAAGCACCCATCCCGACAGACCACGCACGGAACCTAGGCGTTATCCTGGATTCTTCACTTTCAATGAACAGACAAGTCAGCGCCGTATCCTCATCCTGCTTCAACATTCTTCGCATGCTCAAAAAAACATTTCGCTGGATCCCCACCGAAACCAGAAAAACAGTCACCCATGCTCTGGTCACGAGCCGACTGGACTACGGAAACACCCTCTACGCAGGTACTACCGCTAAACTCCAGAAGAAACTCCAACGAATCCAAAACGCCTCAGCCAGGATCATATTAGACATCGCGCGTAACGAACATCTCTGGTCACCTGAAAGACCTCCACTGGCTACCCGTCAATAAGAGGATCACTTTCCGACTGCTAACCCACGCACACAAATCACTCTACGACATCGGACCAGAATGCCTCAACTCACGACTGTCCTTCTACACCCCCTCCCGCCAACTTCGTTCTTCCAGCCAAGCCCTCGCCACTGTACCTCGCATCAACAAGTCCACCATGGGAGGCAGATCCTTCTCATACCTGGCAGCTAAAACATGGAACTCACTCCCCACTTACCTTCGCCTTACCCAGAACCACCTAGCATTCAGAAAGCAACTTAAAACGTGGATATTTGACAAGTAATCCTCCTCCCCTCCCTAAGCGCCTTGAGACCCTCTGGGTATGTAGTGCGCTATATAAATTATTTGACTTGACTTGACTCCTTCCTTGTTCACATAATGCATGGCCGTGGTGTTGTCAGTTCGGATGAGCACTTGTGAACCTTCTAGGTGAGGAAGAAAAGTTTGTAGAGCCAATTTTATCGCTCTTACTTCCAAGAGATTGATGTGGAGTTGTCGATCGTGAGGAGACCAATGGCCACTGACATGTAGGTCTTGCATCACTGCACCTCAACCCTCCAATGACGCATCCGTTGTCAATACTTGAGGAGATGGATCGCTTACGAAGGATAGACCTTGGGACCCGTTTCTCTGATCTGTTCACCGTAAGGCCGCTGTTCTCATCATTGGAGTGACGGTCACCCTGTCGTCGAATGATCCGTGAATCTGTTTCCATTGGATGTCTAGTTGTTCCTGCAGGGGACGCATTCTCAGTCTGCAGTGCGGAATCAGAGGTATGCATGATCAAATTACCCCCATCAGAGATTTGTAGCGGCGTACTGAAAGACACCTTCTTTTTTGTAAGTCTCGAGCCAAGGTCTGTAGTTTTTCCCTCCTTTCCAGGGTTGGGAAAGCCTTTGTGAGTTGTGAGTCCAGGATGGCTCCCAGGAAACGTGCCTTTCTGGACGGAACCAGGGATGATTGGTCTTTGTTTAAAGTGAGTCCCAGATTTTGAAACAAGTTTGTACAAGCCTGAACAGCGTCCCGCGCTGCTTCCCTGGACAAGGCCTTCAGCAACCAGTCGTCCAGGTAGGGGAAGACTTGAAAATGGTTCCTTTGCAGGAATGCTGCCACCGGCGCCAGCACCTTTGTGAAGATCCTCGGGGCTGAGCGAAGACCAAAGGGTAAAACCCTGAATTGAAAGTGGCTCTTGGCTACTGTGAATCGTAGAAACCTTCTGGGTGCTGGGTGAATCGGTACATAAAAGTACGCATCCTCAAGATCGAGCGTGGCCATGAAATCCCCCGGATTGTTGAGCCGCAAGATGTCTTGTAGAGAGACCATCCGGAAAGACAGGGAGATGAGATAAGTGTTAAGCTCCCTGAGATCTAAAATGGGGCGCCATTTCTCCAGCGTTTTCTTTAGCAGGAAGAACCTGGAATAGAACCCATGTCCTCTTTGGTCGGAGGGAACCGGCTCTATAGCACCCTTCTGGAGCATCTGATGAAATTTGAGCTGCAGAAGACGCAGGTGTTTCGATGGAATGGCTGCAGGGGGCTTGGGTGGTGGGATTTGCATAAATTCCAAGGTATGGCCTTTCCGAATGATGTTGAGCACCCAACGGTCCGATGTTATCTTGATCCAATTCCGAAGGCATTTGTTAACCTGCCTCCAACTGATGACTTCTTGGAGGAGGGAACAGTAGGAAGAGCCAGGAGGCCGCTATTGTCGCTTGGACGTATCACATCCCCACTGAGCCTGTTTCCCCTTGTTGTAAGGCCTGGAGTAATTGGAGGATTGGCCCTGCTTTTGTTGATAAGGCTGGCAGTATTGCTGGGATCCTGAGCCGTAGGATGAATATCGCTGTTGCTGATAGGATCCCCTGTAGTTCGTACCTCTGTCTCTGGATCCTTTAAAAGGAGTTTTGCGGTACTGAAGCGTACCCAAAGATCTGGCGGTCTCCGTGTCCTTTTTTATGTCTTGGAGAGTGTCGTCAATTAGCTTTCCGAAAAGTGCTTCCCCATCAAAGGGAAGATCTAGGACCTTATTTTGTGTCTCAGGTCGAAACCAGGTCGCCTTCAGCCACCCCTGGCAACGGAGGACTGCAGCACCAGCCAACAAACGAAACGCCGTAGTGGCAATGTCCATGGCGCAGTCAATGATCTCCATCGAGGTCGCCTCCCCCTCTTGCAAGATCTTTTTTGCCTCTGATTTCGATTCTGGAGGAAGCTGATCCAGGAACGGAGCGAGATCACACCAAAGCTGGCAGTCATAGCTGCCCAATATTGCCAGGGCATTGGCAGCTTGCACCAGAAGACTCACCATTGAGGAGAATCTCTTCCCAGCATTGTCCAATCTCCGTCCTTCCTTGTCCGGAGGAGTTGTCAAGGGAGCAGAGGGCTTGCGGGATTTCCTCTGCGCCGCTTGCGAGATAACGGAGTCCGGTCTTGGATGGCCGGTTAAGGGAGCAGGCCCATCATCAGGTGCTTTATATTTCTTATCAAGACGCGGTAGCACCGGGACCACCGTCGCTGGGTTTTTCATAGCCTTAATGCCTTCCTCCCACAGATGTTGCACTATAGGTATGGACCTTGTCGTCTTCCGATAAGGTTCCTTGAAGTCATACAAGAAACATTCGTGGCCACCGCAGGCATAGCCAACTTGAACCTGCCAGACGCTCTTCCCATCAGCTGAGGAAAACCCCCTACATCCGCTGGCGGAGAATCCACCGGATCCGGACATGGGGATGGAGGGTCCGGAATGATGTAGTCATCCCATTCAGTATCTTGATTTGTATCATGATCCGAATCACGATCCTCCTCTGAGGAATCATCATGGCCGCCCGCAGGCGTGGAAGGCTCTTGCGGAATAGTTGTCTGTGGCTGAGGGAATGTCTGAGCTGGTAATTCAGAAGCAGCCGCTGAGGCAGGAGCCGAGACAGGAGCTGCTGGTGCTACTGGAGCCGGAACCGGCCTTGTAGCCTTAGATTTGTAGTCCTTCAGCATCTTATGCAGGTCCTGCAGGAAAGAGGACGGCACCATAACCATGTCTTGACCTGAATAATGCTGTGATTGGGCAGCTTGGTGATGATAACCACCTTCCTGGTCATATCCTCCTTCAGAGTCCGTCTCCTGACATTTGACCAGAAGCTGAGAGGGACTTTTAGCGTAGCCATATGAGTCCTGATCATCCTCCTCTTGACTCTTCTTCATCAAATAGCAGAGCTGGTGGCAATGGGGTTACTCTCCTAGGAGATGTCATCTCCGGCATAATCCTTGTGACAGAAATAGTGATCCTTTTTTCTGATGCTAAAATAGTCGATCGTTCCCTAGACGACTGCATTGCGCGTGCAGACGTCATTGACTCAGTCGACGGAACATGCCTCGCGTACGCCTGTACCCTCTTCGACGAGATAGGAGTCGTCGTTGTTAAAGTTGTCGTCGTCGAGGCTCGCCGCCGACTTTGCTGTCGACGTCGCTGTTGTCGTGGACGCCTTCGTTGGTGACCCTCCCATCGACGCTGTTGCAACGGTCGTCGACACTTCCTTTCTCGACGATGATTTCTTCATCGACGAGCCAGTCGACGGAACCAAATTTAACTTTGGCTTCAATTTCTTTGTCGACGGAACCACTGTCATCGACGCCTTCATCGTCGAGGACTTTGAACTTCTGTCAGAAGATTGAGAAGAGGGTTTCTTGAAGGCTGGATCAGTCTTCAAACCCTTAGACGGCGTAGAAGGTCCTACCCTCTCCTTTTCACTATGGTGAGGAGATTCGCCTGGACCTAGGATCTCAGACTCTCTGGGGGTCTTTTTTGAGGCCTTAGAAGGACGTTCCACAGAAGGAGAAGGGGAACCCCTACCCCTCTTGACTGACCTTCTGGATGACACAGCTGACGATGAATCCTCACTGTCACTGGAAACTCCATGTTTCCTCTCCTTCTGTTTCTGAAGCCAGGTCAGAAGTCTACCAGCCCGATCTCAGAGGGTCTTGGTAGAAAAAGTGCAGCAGATCTTGCAGTCCTCTGCCTTTTGATCCGGATAGAGGCAATAGATACAATCCTTATGTTTATCCTCCACAAACAACCTTTTCTTGCCACAGGTGGAACATGGCTTGAAAAGGGCCTTCTTTTCCTTGTCAGCCATTCTTTTCTAAATCCTGAAGAGAAAACTTCTGAAAGAGATGAAATGAGCAGAGCTCAAAGGAGACTCCATAAGCCCAACGTGCGGTAGAAAATCTGAGGCTCTGAGGTTCCTTCAGGAGGGTTCTATGGGGTGAGGCTCTTCTGATTGGCTGATGCCCAAGTTTGGTCTATCTCTTTTACAAAAAGAGGATGATATGCTACAAAAGGGAATGAGGCCTAGGCCTTTTTTACCTTCTCTTTTGTACCTACTGCTATGGTATTTTTGTTACCGAGACTCCCATTCCGACGACGGGGAATGATACAAAAGCATGGGAATCTATGAAAGTTCCAATACTGGGGATATCAACTGTTTTTGTGAGGGTGGTGAGGGGTTTGGGTACTCACTGCACCTTGGACAGTCAAAAGATCACGATACTCCAAACTGATCTCTATTTTGGAGTCGGAATCAAGAGATACCATGTCTATTCCACCTTAATGAAAAGGTCTTAAAATAGCTTTCATTAGGATCATACAGTGCTTGCTTTCATGAAAGTCTTGAAATGGGTCTAAAATCATCAATTAGGCTTATTTGTACAAGAAAATAATTAAAATAGTAACAAGGTTAACGTTTTTCTATACACGCAGAGTGCAGTTTACTTTAAAAGAATGGTAGATTAAGATCTCACTTCTCAAAAAATGTAGTTGCATTCTTTCCTCTGTTCGAGGAAGGATGCTTGTGTGGTAGGGGGAGGCATTCGACAAATATTTTGCGGTATACCAAAAAGGATGCATGTCATCTACCACATGCCCTTTACTTGATTTCTACATTTACTTTATCTAACGATCTAGAATAATAAAAGGATACTGTTACTTAACCAGTAAGCATCTGTTCTTGGTATGTAGAGCTGTAGATTCACATGCTTTGCATGCCTGCCTTCTAGTGTTGGGTCCGAAAGTTTGCAAGTGGTTTTTCTTCTAAGAGGTCTTTCCAGTCACAAGGTAGGTGACTACTCCTTATGGTGATAGTGCGCATGGGCATCAACTCCATTGTTAGACTGTTTTCCCGCAGAGGGTGAGAATGGAGTTAGTAAGTAAAGAAAAGAGATGTCCATGCATATGTATATTGAGTAATAGAGCACTGCAACAGATACAGGTACTTGGGGAGGCGGGTGGGCGCATGTGAATCTACAGCTCTACATGCCAAGAACAGATGCTTACTGGGTAAGTAACATTATCCGTTCGAGGCATGTGAGCTATAGATCACATGCTTTGCATAGACTATACAGAAGTATTCTGCTAAAGCAGTGGCTAACGTGTAGCTGTTGGAGTTGCCTGAAAGAGTGTTTTAAGTACTCCTTGGCCCACATTAGCTTGTTGTCTGGCTAACACATCTACACAATAGTGTTTGGTGAATGTGTGCGGTGTAGACCATGTTGCAGCTTTACAAATGTCAACTATGGGTATGTTTCCTAAGAACGCCATAGTAGTCACTATTTTGCGAGTGAAATGCGCTCTAGGGGGTATTGTAAACGCTCTCTTTGCTTTTAAAGAACAAGTTTGAATCCATCTGGCAATACCCGACTTGGATAGGGGATTGCCCTTGTGTGGTGGTGCAAAAGCAACAAAAAATTGTTTAGTTTTACTAAATGATTTTGTTCTTTCAATGTTATATAAAAGGGCTCTTCGAACATCTATGGTGTGTAGAGCTCGTTCTGCCACTGAATCAGGTTGAGGTAAGACTACAATTAACTCAACTCACTGATTGATTTGAAAAGCAGAAACTACCTTAGGTAGAAACTTGGGGTTAGTACGAAGAACCACTTTGACTCTGTGAAGTTGGAAAAAAGGTTCTTCTATGGTTAGTGCCTGTAGTTCTCCCACTCTCCTCATTTAAGAAATTGAAATGAGGAATGTGATTTTCCGGGAGAGAAACTGTAGTTCACATTTATGCATGGGTTCAAAAGGTGGGCCCATTAGTCTTGTGAGGACTATGTTAAAATTCCACACTGGGGCAGGTGGAAGTCTTGGTGGGATAACTCTTAAGTCCTTCCATGAAAGCTTTGATTACTGGCACTCTAAAAAGAGCCAAGTGTTGCCTATTTTGTAGATATGCAGCTATTGCATCGAGATGTGTAGGACAGAAGTAAAAGCTAACCACGAGTGCTGCAAGTGTAACAGATAATTATATTTTGTATTGAAGCAACAAGCGGATTGATAATGATATTATTACAATAGTTAACAAAACATTTCCATTTGGCTGCATAACAGGCTCTTTTAGGAGGATTTCTGGCCTTTCTAATGATGTTCATACAGTCTGGTGGGAGATGTAGGTAACCAAACTATGATTTAAGGAGCCAGATTGCGAGGTTTTGTTGTTTGGGATTTGGGTGTCTGATTTCTCCATGGCTCTGTGTGAGGAGACAATGTGAGGTGCAGTTTTTGATGTGGAAGTAATGACAGCTCCAACAGGGTTGTGAACCAAGGTTGACAGGTCCATGTGGGAGCTACTAGGATCAGTGTGAGGGATGTTTGCCTGACTTTCCGAATCACTAATGGAATGAGTGGGAGAGGCAGAAAAGAATAGGCAAATATCCTTGACCAGTTCATCAATAATGCATTGCCTTTGGAGAATGGGTGTGGGTACAAGTGGCCATCATTCTCAGCAGATCCATATTAACTCGATATGGCGGCAAGTGAGTGGGCTGAAACTGGAAAACTAGAGCCTTAATAATGTGAATTCTGGCTGCATTGGGGGAAGGCTAAAACCCTTTGAGTATGTAAAGTGGCTCCTAGATAGTTTTGAGTGTTGGAAGGTTGATGATGCGATTTTAGACATTGACTAGGACCTCCCCAGTTGGTGCAGTAACTGCAGTGTCCTGTGAGTGCGTTGGAGACATTTTACAGACCCACCAGGTTATTGCGGCATGGATTTGCAAATTTAGCGGCACAAATATGGGAATTTTGCTGCATTTTTGCAGCACTGTATTTCGCAATTTTTTCAACACAAAATGCAGAGATCATATAGTTTTTTTTTGTTTAAATATCTTTATTTGCATTTTGTTAAAAAACCAGGTTACATTTGACGAAGGAAGTGAGGGGAGGGGAAGGAAGGAAGGGGGGAAGATAAAGATGGGGCAAGCAGGGGATAGAGCTTGTGTGAGATAGGGAACGAATAGTCATTACAGGTGCAAGAAAGGGTGCGACAGGTATGTCCGTAATATTTGTAAACTGTGAAAACCATTAAGTCCATGCAGCAGGTGACTGACCACAGATTGCATTCTTGTTGTGTTACATATATCAGCTGTTAAAAAGGAGCAGCCCTTAGTGCACAGACAGATATAAGAAAAATATTCAACCGTTCTCAGCTGTACACATCAATGTATGTACCTGGTTATACAGTTCGATATCAAATTCAGGCAGATACAATTTATAAGTCAACAAACAAACATAAAAATCAAACTGAGAACTATCGTCCTAGCGTCACACCCTGGTAGGATATGTAGGGGAAATGTGTCACCATCCCAGTCGCTTTGTATTAGATTTGTCGCCCTGCCATCCTGGTGATTGGGGAAATTAGTAGTTATGTCTTCCCCTCCCTGACGCGTGTGTCCCCCAGGTGTAACCGCCCCTATAATGTCAAATCTCGGTTTCGCTCAATCTATGGGAGCCTTGCGTCTGGGATCCAGCATGTGTGTCTCGTCCTCTAGCCTCTTGTGAAGGGATATTCCCCTCCTCTCCATCTGTACGTGTCAAGTCTTCAAGTATAGTGTCCCATAACTGAGCAATAGGGTATTTACGTAGTCCGGCTATTTCCTCCCATTGTAATGACGTACTTTCTGCACGTGCCCATACTAGAAGTAAGTTTCTCCAACTGGCTACTGCGGGACGGTCGGCATGTTTCCATCTTTTATTGATTAGCCTTTTAGCTACAATAATGCCCAGGTCAATAAACCTAGGCGTAACCCTGTGTTTCTTTGGTCTGGGGTAAGAACCCAATACGCACACCTCCCAGGTTTGTGGCAATTCCCTCTCAGTGCATGCTGCGAGTGCCACGTTAACCTCCCTCCAGTATGTATGTAAGGAAGTACAGGAAAATAACGTGAAGAAAGTCTGCATTCACCTGTTGACAGCGGGGCATGCTGATGTTGTTATATGAAAGTATTTGTTTATTTTATCTGGAGAAAGATATGCTCTACTTACAATATATGTCTGTATAAGCCTGAATCTGGAATTCCGTGGTATATACGTGGGGGTGGCCAATATCATGGCCCATTCACCCTACGTCCATGGGTTACCTCTGTCTTTGTCCCATCTAGAGTGGAGGGACGTCAGAGGTTGTGTGGTGTGCATAGGTAGTGCTTCCACAAGCCAGTGGACGATGTGGGACCCGTTACCCATAACATGTAAATACTGTAATAGGAGGTGTGTCTCTGGTTCAGTGTTAATGTCGCCCCATGCTGTAGTGAGTGATCGCAAGATGGAATTATATAGTAGGAATTGATCTGTGGGTAAATTATATTCCTCTGCTAGTTTTTTTAAAAGATATCAGGGGGCCCTCGGTGTAAAGGTTGCCCAATGTATGCAAGTCCGCTGCATGCCAGCACTCCAGCGCCCCATTGGTGATGCTCGTTTTGCCCCTGGGCATTCCTAGAAGTGGCAATGACGGGGCATAAGGGATCATGTTCCTAGTGAGGTATAGGTTTCTTCGGTAACAACGAAGTGCCAGGGAAAGGCATGTCTGCGATGGGCGCAGGGGCCGAGCGGTAGGGTGAAACCAGAGATCTTATTTTTAGGAGGTATTTTACAACATGAACGTTTCCAACAGAGCACTGTGTACAGTGTTTATGCTGCCAGGTTTATCTACTGTGTCTATCATGCAGTATTTATGTTCACATTACTTTCAGCTGGAGCACTGTGCCACCGTTATTTATAGATGTGTACATTTTTGGGAGAATATGATTGTAATTCTTTCCTATGGGAAGGCCTATGTATATATTATAAGAGGTGTTTGTATTATCCAATTCAGTGGCACTCATTATGATAAATTAGTCAGACTACCTCCGCTGGAACTGAAACCTGTAAATAATAAATTAATTTCTTCCGCGATTGTTGAACCCACTGAACTCCATGGTCTAAACTCCTTAGGGGATAGGGAGTTGCCCTCTCTCCTCAGCCCCACCCGTCTTGTTCTTCATGTGTTGTCTTCTGTATGCCTGGCTGTGCAGTATGTGTTGGCTAGCCCTTGTTTGCAGTTTGTGATGTGTACATTGTGATTGTATTTTGAGAGTCATACACAGATTTTGTTGTGCAGTGATTATGCATCATGTGTATAATGGAATGAGCACTGCGTTCTGGCTAGGATATGCTGAACACTTTCCATTATTCTATGCATACCCTGCGCAGGGTATTTAATGCGCTGCATTCAAAAGCGTGTATTATGCGTTATGTATTTAGTAATGTATCTTATTATTGTCATATAGGCTGTGCTATGTGAGAAAATCATCTGATCTGCACTTTACAAAGCTCTATGTACTCAAAGCTGTATATAATGCACTCTGCATAGTACCGAATATGCTACTTACCAATATGCATCTGTTCTTGGCATGTAGGGCTGCTGACATTCATATCTGTGCATAGATCGTCACCTAGTGTTCGGTCCGGATGATTGCACATTGTTGTCCTGGAAGAGTCTTCTAAGTATCACAAGATAGGTGGCTTCTCCCCTGGACTACAGTGCGCATGGGCATCCACTCCATCCTCAGATTGTTTTTCGCCATTGTGGAAAAGATGGAGTGTAACACCGTAAGTGATGACCATGCTAAGAGTAATTCTGAGTGCTGCAGCCGCTACAGGCGCCGGGGAGGAGGGCGGGCGATATGAATGTCAGCAGCCCTACATGCCAAGAACAGATGCATACTGGTAAGTAGCATATTCGGTTCGAGGCATGTGGGCTGCTGAATTCATATCTGTGCATAGAATATATAGCAGTCCCTCCATTAGCGGCGGCCGCCTGTGCCAGCTGCAGCAGTTTGAAAAAGTGTTTTTAGAACAGTCTGCCCTACAGCTGCCTGCTGTTTGGAGTGCACATCTACGCAGTAGTGTTTTGTAAATGTGTGTGTGGTAGACCATGTGGCTGCTTTACATATGTCTTCTAAAGGAATATTTACAAGGAAAGCCATGGAGGCCCCCAACTTTCGTGTGGAGTGGGCTCTTGGGGGAACCGTTAATGTGCGCTTGGCCTTTTGATAGCAAATCTGAATGCACTTAACGATCCACCTGGCTATACCTGCTTTGGAAATGGGGTTGCCTTTGTGTTGTGGCGAAAAGGCAACAAACAGTTGTTTTGTTTTCCTAAAATCTTTGGTCCTATCTATGTAGTACATTAGAGCTCTTTTGACGTCTAGTGTGTGGAGCATTCTCTCTGCCACTGACTCAGGATTCTGGAAGAACACTGGCAGTTCTATAGTTTGATTGATATGGAACTGTGAAACCACTTTAGGCAGAAACTTAGGGTTAGTGCGGAGTACCACCCTGTTGGAGTGAATCTGTATGAATGGCTCCTGGACAGTTAGTGGCTGAAGTTCACTTACTCGTTGTAGCGATTTGATTGCTATTAGGAAAGCCACTTTCCACGTCAAGAATTGAATCTCGCATGAGTGTAGAGGCTCAAAAGGTGGACCCATCAGCCTGGTGAGGACCACGTTTAGGTTCCATACAGGCGCTGGTGGGTGTCTGGGAGGAATAACTCGTTTGAGTCCCTCCAGAAAGGCTTTGATGGCAGGCACTCTGAAAAGTGAAAGATGCTGCCTGTTCTGAAGATAAGCTGCTATTGCGGACAAATGTATACGAATGGAAGCACAGGCTAGATTGCATTTGTATAAATGTAACAGATAACAAATGATGTTGTGAGTGGATGCATCTAGAGGGTTGATGTGGTCGGCACAATAGATGACAAACCGCTTCCATTTTGCCGCATAACATGCTCTGGTGGTGGGCTTTCTTGCCTCCCTTAGGATATCCATACAGTCAGGAGGCAAGTTGAGGTAGCCAAATTCTAAGACCTCAGGAGCCAGATCGCTAGGTTGAGCTGTTGCGGATCTGGATGCTGAATGTCGCCATGGCTCTGCGTCAAAAGCCTGGGTGTGAGGTGCAGCCTTTGATGCGGTACCACGGATAGTTCTAGAAACGTGGTGTACCATGGTTGGCGTGCCCACGTCGGAGCAACCAGGATGCGAGTCATCGCGTGTTGCTTCAGCTTGCGTGCCACATGCAGTATTAGAGGTGCTGGGGGAAAAGCGTACGCAAATATGCCTGACCAGTTAATCCATATCGCATTGCCCTGCGACTGTGGGTGTGGGAACCTGGCGGCAAAGCTTTGGCATTTGGCGTTTTCCTTTGTGGCGAACAGGTCTATCTCTGCATGACCCCACTGCTGGAAGGAGTAGTTTCTTTTCTGTAACTCTAGTTCTGTAGTAGGGGTATCTCTGTTATAGTCATAATCTAGTGAATAGTCCCGCCCATGTGCGTGGACCCCGGAGCAATCAAAAATAATCTCTTAAAGTGTCGAAAAAATGCAGAACTGCACAGACACTTAAGAGAGAATTTAAAGACATATAATGCAGCCTATAACAGGCTACACTGTCCAGTACTTCAGCTAGAAATTCCACCAAAAATCCACAAAACAGCAAAGCCTGTCCAGATTTCCCTTGCCTTCAGCAAAAACTCCTCTGGATGATAGAGAGGAAGACATGGACAGACAAGCCCCATAGGCTGCCATTATGTGGCAGAATGCCCTGCAGGTCCCTCTTACTTTCAGTTCTTTTTGAAGGCGTAACACGCCAGACCTGTAGCATTCCTTACATAAAACTGTCTCCACCGCCCGACAGGGGTGCCCCCTATCCCCCTACCTCTTTGCGCTGGCCATGGAGCCATTGGCCGCATGGGTGCGCATCGATGCACAGCTTCATGGCTTTGTGTGGGGGGGGCGGGGCTCTCGGATAGAATCGCGCTGTATGCGGATGATGTCCTCTTCTTTATGGCCGATCTTACATGCTCTGGCCCTCGAATATTGGAAATAATGCGTATCTTTGGGGAGGTGTCGGGACTCTTCCTCAACCCGTGTAAATCGACCTTGTGGGTGCTGGGCGGGGAGTCAAGGAGATACCCCTGCGCATCGGCCTTGCAGGTACAGGTCGGCGGTCTAAAATACTTAGGAGTCTTCCTGTCTGAGTCTGCCGCAATTGCGTGGGAGCGCAACGTGCTGCCGGTGTGGGATAGAGTCCAATCGGACATCAAAACCTGGTCTCGCATGCCTCTCAATATCTATGGTAGGTCTGCAATCTTTAAAATGGTCGCCCTCCCGCGGCTCCTATACCAACTGCAGAGCCATCCACATAGGATCGAACCACAGTGGTTCCGTCGAGTAAATTCGGTGCTGGGCCGCTTCCTGTGGGCGGGGGGTGCCTCCAGGGTGGCGCTACGGACTTGCTTCTTATCCACATATCGTGGAGGTCTAGCTACATCGGACCTTCTGTCCTACTACCAGGCCTCCCACCTATTGGTTCTGAACGAGTGGTGGTACGGCGATCGCAACAACCCTGCATACGCACTGGAACGCGTGTTGATGGGTGATGCCACACCGCATACTCTGCTGTTCTCGGCTGGGCGGCGGAAGAAACTGCTACAGGTCACTCAGGTGGTCTTCATGATCTGGAGACAGGTACTGCACTGCATGGGCTGGTGGGGTAGACTGACGGTGGAAACCCCACTATGGAACAATGGACAGCTTCCCGCACTGGCCTTGTTGACCGGGTTTGGTGGCTGGGACTCTATCGGAATTTCGTCTCTTGGTCATGTTCTTTCTGGGACTACCCTCAAATCCTTCCAAGACCTTAGCTCCGAATTTAGTATGCCCAAGACCCAATTCTTTAAATACCTACAATTCCGTCATGCGCTTGCACCTAGTCTGGTTGGGCTGGACCAGCTTCCTGAATTTAGCCCAGTAGAAGCCAAGCTCTTCATGGGAGATCTGGGGGATAAGAAAGTCTCCAAAATATACCAATCGCTTGTCACCCACTGCTCCTCTTCCCTACTGTCGCTGAAAGCCTCCTGGGAGACGGACATTGGTCCTTTGGATGAGGATGACTAGAGGGAAGCCCTGGAGTCCCCCCGTGGGACGGCCATAGCTGTGCGACTCCGGTTCATACAGTTCAAATACCTACATAGGGCCTATTACACCAGAGAGAGACTGTGGAAGGCTGGCCTCATTGCTACTCCGGAATGTCTGCGCTGTGGGACAGAGAGGCACGCTGCTACATACTGTGTGGTCCTGTGTGGGTCTGACCCGATTCTGGAATGGGGTGTGGAATTGTTTGTCGGAGGTGCTGGGGTGGGACCTTCCTCGTACGCTCAGGCTGGGTCTTCTGCATGTCCTAGAAAATGTGGGTGGGAACATCTACAAGCGTCACCTTCTGTTGTTGGGCCTAGTAGTGGCCAAGCGGGATCTGGCGAGGGCATGGAAAAGTGACCGGGCTCCTCCACTAAGCGCCTGGAAAGCGGGCCTGGATTTTCTCATGGGGCTAGAATTACCAGTGTTTGAAGCCAGGGGGTGCCCCCGGAAACACTACAAGATCTGGAAGCGGTGGGCGGATTATAGAGGGTTGACCTTGGAGCCCCCAATTGACTTAGATGATGGACTGCCTGCAGATGGAGACCTCGGGGCCTAGGAGGGTGCTAGATACCTACGGTATTCTATTCATATGCTGCGGTTGAAGGTGATCACGTGCATTGGGCTAGGGTGGGATAAGGGGTGGGTAGTAGGGGCGTTGGGTGGTTGGCGGGGTAAAGGGGTGTGGGAGGGGGGCGATTTAAGCGTTTAGGCTATGTATACATCCTGCTATCTGTTTGCCGCTTGACAGTGTCCTCCTGATTGTGGAGAACTGTACCTATGCTATGCCTAAACAGTCAATAAACGCAGTTGTGAAAAAAGAAATCTGTCTCCACCGGGGAGGAGGGCGGGCGCTTATGACTATAACAGAGATACCCCTACTACAGAACTGGAGTTACAGAAAAGAAACTACTCCTTCTGTAGTAGGGGATCTCTGTGTATAGTCATAATCTAGTGAATAGAATGGCAAGCCCATCCCCACACCAAAGCGGCGGTGAAGAAAAGAAACCAACACCACTATTGTGCGAACAAATTCCGCAGCGAAGCCTGTCCAACCTGAGCATCCGCCCTGGCATCAGTGTCTAGACAGTAATGCTTAGCAAAGGTATGAACCGACTTCCAAGTGGCGGCCTTGCAAATTTCTGCAATCAGCACATTACGGAGCAAGGCTGTCGTGGCAGCTTTGCCCCTGGTGGAATGAGCCTTAGGCTTACCTCCTAAGGTCTTATTAGCTTTCTGGTAACATAGTTGTATGCAGGACACAAGCCACCTAGAGATGGATTGCTTAGAGGTCGCAAGACCCGTCCTGACCGATCCATAATTGATAAACAATTGGTCTGACCTCCGAATATCTTTGGTCTTATCCAGATAAAATTTCAACACCCTCCTAACATCCAGGGAATGTAAAGACCTTTCCGCTGGAGATGAAGGATTCTGAAAAAACGTAGGCAAAGTTATAGTTTGGTTGACATGAAAGTCAGAAATAACCTTGGGAAGAAATTTAGGGTGAGTACGCATAACAACCTTAGCAGCATGAAATACAGTATAAGGTTCATTACAACACAACGCCTGAATTTCACTCATCCTGCGGGCCGATGTAATGGCCACGAGGAACGCCGCCTTCCAGGACAGGTGCTGCAACAAAGCCTTATGAATGGGTTCAAAAGGCTCCTTCATCAAACTGGACAGCACCACATTCAATTCCCATGAAGGCGAAGGAAGCCTGACAGGAGGGAACACTTTCTTCAAGCCTTCCAAAAAATCTTTGATCACAGGGATCTGGAAGAAGGAAGTCTGTGAATGGCTTTTCCTGTAGGCAGTCAATACAGCGAGATGAACCTTAATGGAATGAACATTAAGGCCAGACCGCGCCAAATGCAGAAGGTAAGGAAGGATGACATCTTCCTTGCACGTCGTTGGGTCAAAGTTCTTGGACACACACCAGATACAAAACCTCTTCCACTTGTAAGCATAAGAAGTCCGAGTGGAAGGTCTCTTAGACTCCTTCAGTATGTCCATGCAATCCTCAGGCAGATTCAGATGACCATATTGCAGGAGCCATGCCGCCAAACTCAAGGACAAGAGGTTGGGGTGCAACATCTGTCCCCCGAACTTCGTGAGAAGGTCCGGCCTGCACGGCAACCGTATGTGTGGAAGGAGGGACCGGTGTAGAAGGTCCGTGAACCACCACTGTCTGGGCCATTCCGGGGCAATCAGGATCATCCTTGCCCTGGACCGGGACAGCTTGATGAGCACCGCTGGAATCAGGGGAATGGGCGGAAAAGCATAAACAACCAGTTGATCCAGAGCGCATTCCCCAGCGTCCCTTGCTGGTAGTACCTGGAGGCAAAGTCTCAGCATTTGCTGTTTTCGGCGGTGGCGAACAGATCTACGTCTGGAGTCCCCCACCTTTCGAAGACTTCTCCTAGTACGTCGTCGTTTATGACCCATTCGTGGTTTTCCTGAATCAGTCTGCTCAGTGCGTCCGCCTGAGCATTCTGCACACCTGGCAGATGGGTAGCCGTTATCGTCAATCCCCTGGCCAGAAGCCAGCGCCAGATCGTCTGTGCCTCCTGAGACAGGGTGCGCGATCTCGACCCCCCCCGCTTGTTGAGGTAATACATCGTGGTCGTATTGTCCGTCTGTACAAGCAGAGAGTTGGTCCGGAAGGATGGATGAAAGGCCTTCAGTGCCAAATGAACAGCTCTGAGTTTCAGGAAATTGATGTGATACGTGGACTCTGTCTGAGACCACGTGCCTTGGATCTGTAAGTCTCCCGAATGCGCTCCCCAGCCCTGGAGAGAAGCATCCGTCACGATAGTCTGAGTAGGAATGTCCTTGTGGAAGGGAACCCCTCTGAGGAGATTTTCCGCTGAACACCACCACTTCAGAGACTGAAGAGCATGCAGAGACAGTCGTATCCTGTCGTCCCAAGATCCTCTCCTCTGGTCCCATTGGTCCTCCAAGCACTCCTGTAGAGGTCTCATGTGTAGTCGTGCATGAGGAGTGAGGAAGATACAAGAGGCCATCGACCCCAGTAGAGAAGACACCGTCCTCACTGTTGTAGATGGAGCGGTCATAAGAGCCTGAGCCTTCCGAAGGATCGATCGCCGTCGCTCCTCCGAAGGAGACACGCTTGCTGGCAGCGTATTGATGGTGGCTCCCAAGTATTGAATGCATTGGACCGGGATCGGGACAGACTTGGACATGTTGATGTGCAACCCCAACTTGTTCAAGAGAACGCACGTCTTCCGGAAGTCTGCTTGAGCTTCCGAGAAGGAGGAGGCCTTGATCAACCAATCGTCCAGGTACGGGTAGACAAACACCTTGTTTTTCCTGAGGTGTGCGGCTACCACTGCCATGCACTTCGAGAATGTCCTGGGCGCAGATTTCAGCCCGAAAGGCAGCACAGTGTATTGGTAATGGTTGGTGCCGACTTGAAATCGCAGAAACTTCCTGTGTTTGTACGCGATGGGCACGTGGAAGTAAGCATCCTGTAGGTCTATGGCACAAAGCCAGTCCCCCTGTTGCAACTGAGGATAAATCTGATGCAACAACAGCATGCAAAACTTTTCTCTGCAAATCCACTTTATTGCCTGCCGCAAGTCCAGAATGGGCCTGAACTCGATCTTGTCCTTCTTGCGAACCAGAAAGAACCGGGAGTACAGACCTCTTCCTCTTTGAGACAGAGGTACGTCTTCTATCGCCCTTTTCCTTAACAGGATATCGGCCTCCGCCTGGAGCTCGCGCAGTTGATACTGCGAGCTGACCGGAGGGATCGCTGGAGGAGGGCTGAGGAATCGAAGACTGTATCCATTGCAAACAATATTCAGCATCCACTTGTCCTGAGTAATTTTTCTCCACTCTGCCAGAAAAAATTGAACGCTTCCCCCCCACCGGAGCGGGTAATGGATGACGGGGAAGTAACCGCTCAGGGTCGAGACCCGGCCGGGCCCTTGTTCGCGGTAGAGGACTGTTGTCCCCCTCTACCCTTCTGACGTTTCTGAAAGGGTCTCCGGAACTGCTGCTGTTGCTGCTGCTGTCCCGAAGACTGCCCTCGTCCTCTTCCCTGTGCGCCGTAGCGCCTCTGGAAAGGCCTGAAGGATTTCTTCTCTTTGGGCTTCTCCAAGCCCACAGCCGTTAGGGTCTCTGCCTCCGCCTTCATGCGGGCCATCTCATCGTCTGCGTGTTTACCGAAAAGGGTCTCTCCGGAAAAGGGCAGATTGGCCACCCGCTGCTGGGCCTCCGGCTTGAGTGACGTGAGCCAAAGCCAGGCGTGCCGCCGCTGGTTGATTCCATGGCAGTAACCATGTGCGGCCAACAGGGAGGTGTCCGCCGCTGCACTGATCACCTGGTTTGAAACCAGCATCCCTTCCTTGAGGATCTCCTGGAAGTCCTCCCTATTGTCTCTCGGAAGTAGTTCCACATACTGTTGAAGGGAGTCCCACAGCGCCCGGTCGTATCGGCCTAGCAGAGCTGTATCGCTGGCAGCTTTCATGGCTGCGGAAGCGGTCCCACACGCTTTTTCTTCCTGCTGAGTCGATCCACCGACTCTCCTTATCTGGTGGCACAGTGGATGACGGGGAGGTAGAGTGTAATTTTCTGGCCGCCGTCACAATCACCGAATCCGGTACCGGATCCATTCTCAGGAATGCAGGGTCCGAATCCGGGGCCCTGTACTTCTTCAGAAGCCGGGACGGAGCGGCCTTCACCACCGCTGGCGTGAGGAACAGCTCCTCCGCGGGTTCCTTCAGTCCAGGCACCAGAGGCAGAAGAGGGCGAGACAAGTGCTTCTTGTGAAGCGTCTTGAATATCACGGACGTCGTAGGTGTTGGAGCCGTCACTGTGATACCTAACTTCGCCACCCCCCTCAGGAGAACCTCCTGGAACGTGGCAATGTCATCCACTGGAGAGATCCTGGTCTCTGGAGAGTCCGATAAGGTCGGCGAGTAGGAAGTATGGGTCCTGTAGGAGTCCGTGCGCGACCTGGACCCCCTCCTCCTATGGCGACGCCTCGATCTGGTGGAGGATCTATGGCGACTCCTTGATCTTCCTCTCCGTCCGGAGCGTGAACGGGACCTCCTCGGCCGAGGACGGTCAACCAGGTCCACAGGAACAGGTGATTTAGGTTTTGACGGAGCCTTAGGTTTAGGCGTACCCTTCGGAGGCGTCGGAAACGTAGGCAAAGAGGTCGACCTAGGAGGAACCGGAGGTGGCACCTCAGGTAACCCAGATCCAGGTTGCGGTGGAGGCAACGGAGGCGGCGTAAGTTTCCTCGGACGGGGACCCCTCGGTAACGGAGGAGGGGGGGTCATTTCCCCCGACAGGGTATATACCTCGGAATACACCGAGCGCGGTGAACCCCCTTCCATTCCAGCCTGGGACGTAGGCGAACCTCCCGCGGCGTCAGGTCTGTCTCCACCTCTCTTCGGCGTCGAAGAACGGCGACCATACGGCGAGCGTTGGCCCCTGGATGCCGAGCGTCTCTTCCTCGGCGTCGAACGCCTTCGGCGCCTGGACGGCGACCTTCCATGCCTCGAAGTCGACCTTTTGTGCCTCGACGTCGAACCTCGGTGCCTCGACGTCGAACCTCGGTGCCTCGACGTCGAACCTCGGTGCCTCGACGTCGAACCTCGGTGCCTCGACGGCGACCTCATGCGCCTCGACGGCGACCTCATGCGCCTCGACGGCGACCTCATGCGCCTCGACGGCGACCTCATGCGCCTCGACGGCGACCTCATGCGCCTCGACGGCGACTTCCTGTGCCTCGACGGCGACCTGGTCTTCGACGGCGACCTCGACGGCGAGGAACTCACCGACGACGCCCGTCTCCTCTTCGCCGACGGCGAACGGCGGTATCGCCTCGACGGCGAGTGCCGACGCCGGGCTCGTCGACGCTGAACGCTCGACGTCGATGCCGACGATGACACAGACACCGGAGACTTCGAAGTTCTGGTAACATCCCTCGACGCCGATCCTCGACGTCGTTTCGTCTCAGACGATGGGGAACAGACCGCAGTCATTCCTCTCGACGCCGTAGTGGGCGCAACGGACCCCGGTGGAGAATGGTGACGTTAGCTGGTCTTCCTGCCCCTAGGGAGCCCCCCAGGAGCCTCAGCATGGGCAGAAGAAGCCCCTCCAGACCCACCTTGAGCCTTTAGTCTCCTTTCCTCGAGACCCTGAAGTCTGATCTTCTTCCTTTCCCTCAGGGTCCTTCCAGAGAAGCCTTGGCAGATAGCACACTCCTCTGGAACATGAGAAGCTGGAAGGCAGAGGATACACACCTCATGGTGGTCCGACCTGGCCTTTTTCCTGGAGCACTCCGGGCATTTGTCGAATAAGGCAGGCATCTTCGACAAAAACAGAGAGAGAAAACCAAGAAGAAAGGCCCCACAGCACAATAAAGTTCTTAAACTTCGAAAATCAGTGAAAAAACACCAAATAAGTCCCAAAAAGGGAGAGCTCAATGCTCCAGGGTCCTGCTAGCAGGAGCCGGAAAAAAGAACTGAAAGTAAGAGGGACCTGCAGGGCATTCTGGGATACTGTGAAGTTCTGGAAAGTTCTCTTAAAGGCACAGTATCCTATTCTGAGCCACATAATGGCAGCCTATGGGGCTTGTCTGTCCATGTCTTCCTCTCTATCATCCAGAGGAGTTTTTGCTGAAGGCAAGGGAAATCTGGACAGGCTTTGCTGTTTTGTGGATTTTTGGTGGAATTTCTAGCTGAAGTACTGGACAGTGTAACCTGTTATAGGCTGCATTATCTGTCTTTAAATTCTCTCTTAAGTGTCTGTGCAGTTCTGCATTTTTTCGACACTTTGAGATTATTTTTGATTGCTCCGGGGTCCACGCACATGGGCGGGACTATTCACTAGATTATGACTATACACAGAGATCCCCTACTACAGAAGTACGGCTGGAGTACTAATGGATGTATCTCCCACTTGTGCATGTGGTGGCTGTACCTGCTGAGCAGGTCCGCCATCTGATTGTCCTTGCCCGGGAGGTGTTCCGCCATGAGGAAGATGTTTTCGACGTCCGTCCTAGGGGCGAAGGCCTTAGGCACCACGTTTGGCGACAGTGTGAACTGGATGGGTGCCGACGATTTCGGAGGCTTACTGGCTGGCTTTGGGGGCGGAGTAGCCTTCGGTCCGACAGTAGCAGCCTGCTCTTTAATGTGCTTCAGCGGGCCCGACACCTGCTTCGAAAAGGAGGCGGATGGCTGTGTTGACTCGACGACTTCCTTCGAGCCACCACCGGGTGTGGACTTGAGGCCTGTACTGCCTTTAGCTTTGTCGGGTCGACGCTCAGGATCGAGAACCTTCGGAGTTCCGAGTCCCTTGTCTGTGTCGACGGCCTTCGGCGCAGACTTCTTCGGGTCGACGTCCTTGACCAGTTTCTTCGGTGCCCCGGTCTTCGGCTCGACACCCTTTAGCGACCTCACTGGATCGATAACACTCTTCTGCTTGGTCGGCGCTGATGGTTCTGAGGCCTTCGAACCGACTAAAGCGATACGCACTTTTGGGTTTCGATTTAGCATCCAGCGCTTTCGGTTGTGTAGACACCGATGCTTTCGGT
This sequence comes from Lissotriton vulgaris, assembly GCF_964263255.1. NCBI lineage: Eukaryota > Metazoa > Chordata > Amphibia > Caudata > Salamandridae > Lissotriton > Lissotriton vulgaris. The sequence continues at coordinate 807,099,261 of NC_141695.1, read as the reverse complement.
TTCGATCGGTCAACCGATGGCTCGTTTGAAATGTCCGTAGCCGGGCCTTGAGGCGAGGCTGTAGAACCAAGTGTACGATCTTGGGTAAGGCCATGTGGCGATCCCTCGACCTGAGCCTCACCGAGTGTTTTGGTTACGGCCCGTACCAACGGTTGGGCCTAGCTCCTCGCTCGAGCGATCTTCCATGGCCGCAAAGGCCTCATCGTCGTCTCCTACCTCGTCGACGACATCTTCATTTTTTTTTTTTTTTTTTAAATATATTTTTATTGCAGGAATTGGTAAATTGTTACATACTTGACCAGCATTATAAATCAAATCAAAGTCAATGAAATGCAACCCTCCGTCCCCCAGCAATATGTACATGGCCATTCAGCCCACAGCCCAATGGTTGGGCGGTATAATCCAAGGGGGGCTCAACAGGAAGTTGAAGCTGGTCCGGATGATCCACCGTCCGTCATCTGCTTTTCTAAACAAGCCCACAAAACCAAAAGAAAACCCCTCCCTCAAAACACTAGAAACCAAATTAATCTCCGCCCCACCCCGCCATCAGTGCACAGCAACAACCGCAGTAGGATTGGTAAGAGGACCCATGAGGAGAGTAGCAGATCTGAAAGGTGTAATCGCCTATCGGGACTCGGGGCGAGCTGCTTCCTCACTGTCGGAGTCGCTGGGGGCGCAATAATCCCTTAGGGCCTGTACCAATGTCTCCCATTCTAGTGCTGCCTCCTGCGCCTTCTCGTTATGCTGTCTCCTAGCTAACTGATATCTCAGCGTGCTTTCTCCCGCTGCCCATTTCAAGAGTTCGCTGTGCCATCGGCCTCCCGTCGGACCGACCCGTGCCTTCCAGTTCCTGGTCACCTCTCGTTTTGCAAGGAGAAGCCCCAAGTCAATAAATTTGCTAGTAATTTTGTTTTTGGGGGTATGTGGAAACCAGTGGAGGAGTCCCACTGCTGCATCAACCAATAATGACCTCCCTGTTACCTCCTCCAGGGTCTTCCCCACTTCCGTCCAGTATAAAGACAATCCCGGGCAGGACCACAACATGTGGAGGAGGTCTGCCTCCGGCGTCTGGCACCTGGGGCAGTCCGCAGTGCCCGTAGCAAAATACTGTTTGATTTTCGCCGGGGTCAGATATGCCCTGTGAAGTATATAGTAATGGACCAGTTGAAATCGGGCATGACGCGTGCCCTTCCAGGCTCGTCGCATGAGTTGGGACCAGGTCGTCTCTGGGATCTCCTTACCTATGTCCTCCTCCCAACGGGTTCTCAAAGTGGCCAGCCCCTCATTAATTAGTCTGCCGTAGAGGCAAGTGACCGCCTTCACCGTACCCGCAGACATCATGACGTATTGGCACACCGGAGATGTAGGGGGTTCCTCTTGCCCGTGCTTCCAGTGTGCCTGGATCGCTCGGACCAGGGCCGAGTGCAACAGAAAGTCACCGCGAGGAACCTCGAAGCGGTCAATGAGCTCCTGAAAGGGCAAAAGCGCCCCGTCCTCGTAGAGGTCTCCTACCAATTGTAGGCCCGCATCTTCCCAGTCCGCTAACCGCGACCAATCACCGCCATTGGGCAGAGCCGTCAGCATGCCCAAAGGTATTTCGGGCGCATACGGTATTCGCAGCTGGCCCCGGGCATAGACCCGGTTCCAGCACAGGCGAATGGTCTTCTCCTCCATCGATAAGTCCTGTAAAGCCAGCCGCTGTCGCAGCGCTATGAAGGAGAGAACATGTCTGGCCATCCCCGTGCCCCTCCTGTCCTCCGGGCCTCGGAATTCCCTGGCTATCTCCTGGGTGAGGGTCTGTAATTGCGCCGCTAGGTAGTATTTTTCGAAGTCCGGTACCGCAAGCCCACCCTCGTCTTTCGGTCTCATCAGGGTCTTGAGGGCCACTCTTCGGCGGCCCGAGCCCCAGAGGAATCAGACTATCATCGACCGTAAGAGTCTAAATGTGGCCGGCGGGACCCAGATCGGTAGCGTTCGGAAATAATACAGCAACCGGGGGAGCGCCACCATTTTGAGCAAAGCAATCCGCCCCGCCACCGAGAGCGGTAGCGTCGCCCAGAAATCCATATTACCCCGTAGCGCTCGGGTGCTGCGAGCAATATTCCCATCCAGGAGGTCAGCTGGTTCATGGTAAACGTACACCCCTAGGTATTTAAAGCAGTCAGGTTCCCATCTAATCTCCCCACCGACAACAGGGCTAGGCGTGCCTCTGCGAACCGGGAAGAGACAGGTCTTGGCCCAGTTCACTCGAAGGCCCGAGACCTCCCCAAACGTCGTGAGCGCCGTCGCAGCCCCCTGCAGGGCAGTAACCGGGTCCTCCAGGAAGAGAAACAGGTCGTCGGCGTAGAGCGAGATGTAATGTGGGCCCGAGGGTGTCCGCAGGCCATTATAATGGGTTCCCGATCGGAGTAGCAGAGCCAGTGGCTCCACCGCCAACGCGAAGAGAAGCGGGGATAACGAACAACCCTGTCTCGTGCCCCTCTCCACCGGGTATTGTGAGGAAACCAGCGGGCCTGCCCGAACCCTGGCCGATGTCGAGGCGTACAGGACCGTTGTCCATCTGATGAAACCCTCGCCGAGGCCGAATCGCAGTAACACAGTGCGCAGGTAGTCCCATTCGAGGCTGTCAAAGGCCTTCTCTAAGTCCACCGATAGGACCACCGGGCACGGGGCGTCCACGAGCGGCTCTCCCAACAAGCGGAACAACCTACGGATGTTCATGGTCGTGTTTCGCTTGGGGATGAATCCAGCCTGGTCTTCGTGTATCAGGGAGCCCATGTGACCCAGCAGCCTCGAAGCCAAGATGCAGCTCAGTATTTTATAGTCGACCGTTAGCATTGATAAGGGACGGTAGGACGCCGGATCGGACGAGTCCCTTCCCGGCTTGAGAAGGGGCACCACTAAGGCCTCGCACATCGAGCCGGGGAGCCGACCAAGTCTCTTCGCCTCTCTGTATACTATCAATAGCCTTGGTGCTAGGAGGTCAACATAAGCTGCATAAAATTCAACAGGAAGGCCGTCTAGGCCCGGGGTCTTATTCCTCGCCATCTTTTTAATGGCACTGCGGATCTCCCCCAGTTCAATGTCTGACCCCAGGGTTTTCGCCACGTCAGGCTCCACCATCGGGAGCTCCAGGGGTCGTAGATAATCATCAAGCAAGTCAGGGTCTTCGGCAGAGCGACTGCGGTACAAACGTTCGTAGTAGCGCAGGTAGCAGCTCAGGATCTCGGGCGGAGTGTGAACTTCGGTCCCGTCTGCCATGGGCATGGACGTCGTCAGTGAGGCCTGGCGCGTGGGGTTAGCCAGCCATGCTAACAGTGCGCTCGACCTATCCCCCTCTGCAAGGGACCTAACCGTATGGGCCTTGTAATCGAAACAGCGCAGCCGTTCAACCTCCGCCGCCACCGCTTCCTTCGCCTCTACCGTGCGCTCCTGAAGTTCAGGGTGCCCGGGGCGGCGGAGTTCCAATTCACGGAGATTCCGATCTGCAGTAGCTAAGTCGTTAAGGATAACCCGCCTCATGCCTACCTTTTTAGAAATGCAATAACCCCTCACCACCACCTTAAAAGCATCCCATTCTAGCGCCCTTGAGCCCGCAGTGCCCCTGTTGGAAGCGAAATAATCCGAGATCTTATCTCCTAGGTCTGCTTTGAAGACACTGTCCTCAAGGAGCTCGGGACGTAACCTCCAGGTGGGCACCGCAGGTACCCCAGGAAGCCAGCTAAGGTCCAGCAGGAGGGGATTATGATCTGAGATGGTCCTGGTTAAATACTCAGATCGGACCGCCGCTGAAACCAGTGCAGCCGAGCCAAGAAATCCGTCTAGTCTGACGTGTAGCTCGTGCAGTCTCGAGAAGTAGGAATAATCTCTCGCGGCAGGGTGCTGCGCCCTCCAAATATCCGTCAGCCCCCAATGCATCTGCCAGTCCCCACGACCTTTAGCCACACGGCGAACCGGAGAGTCAGGGAGAGGCGGATGCGAGCGATCAGTCTCCACATCCAGTACTGAGTTGAAATCTCCACCGAGCAAAAGGGGTCCGGAGAAGAAGTGGGCCAACAAGCCCGATAACCTGGAAAAGAAGGCAACTTGGTCCATATTGGGTGCGTATACACAGCAAACGTTCAGGTCCCTCCCCCCCAGTGTGCCTGAAATGGCCACATAGCGCCCCTCCGGGTCCACCATCGATTTCGTGACCTGGAAGGGAACCCCAGCTCTAATCCAAATCAGCGCCCCCCTGGCATACGCGGAGTACGACGTGCAAAAGACCTGCCCTCTCCACCTACGCTGTAGCGCCGCCCCTTCCGCCTTGTTCAGATGGGTCTCCTGCAGCAGCGCCATTTGTACCCCTCTACGCACTAAATAAGCGTGTACTTTGTGACGTCTAGACATGGTGTGAAGCCCTTGCACATTCCAAGTAATACATTTCACATTAGCAACATCAGCCATTGTCCCATATTGTTCGTGCAAAGTCTCCTCATTCGGGTCCCAGCAAAGAAAGAACAGCAAGCAACCCAGCACTGATGGCGGCCATTTTCCCCAACCAAAACTCAACAACCCCAACTCGATCAAATCCCTTACCCACCCTCCCCAGAACAGGACCCAAATAGCACCATCTAGTTCCCATCCAAACCATATCCTCAAAAAACCCCCTGTCCCCGACTAATCCTACGGTCGCCACCGTAGGAAGGCCTTAAGGGCCAAGTGCGGGCTGGGCGTTGGCAGTGGGCCCTCGATACTCTGGCTACCAGGACTAAAGCTAGCCCAAAACAGTACTGATAACCCTCAGGGCACAAGCAAGGCACCCCACCCCCACCTCCCCGGGAATCATGAACCATCGTCGATACCCGCCACCCTCACTCCGGGCCCCCACCCAAACGATTGCAGCTCACCCCGTCAACCCTGTCCATCCAGAAGGTCCTCAACCGATTTCGGTGTAATCACCGGCGTGTGGACGCTATCAGTCACCGACTCCTCCGAGTCCGTTGGTACCCCCTCGTCACCAGGGTCCGCTTCTTCTTCAATGGTGCTGTCCCGTGAGCCAGACAACGCTGATAACACCTCCAACACTCCCTTCCGCTCCGTCGATGTCTCCGTAGTTGAGGGTCCTCCCGATCGGCCACGGCGACTCCGAATTCTCTTGGATCGCCGTCGCTGTCCCGGCTCCACCACTAGCTGAGATGAAGAGCCAAAGCCATCTTTCCCGGCTCTATAAAGCTCAAGCCAGTTACAGACCTCCTCCGGGGTATCAAAGAATTGAGTTTTGTCATCGACAATTATGCGGAGCCGCTCGGGAAATAGGAGCGAGTATTGGATGCCCTCGCTCCGGAGCTCGCGTTGGACTGCCAAGAATGAGAACCGCCTGCGTTGGGTCTCATAGGTGTAGTCCGGGAAGATGTTCACCTGGCTGTTCTCCACCTTGAATGGGCCATTATGTCTGGCGGCATTAAGTATGAGGTCTCTGTCCCGAAAGTGCAACAACTGTGCTACCACCGGTCGCGGGGCACGGCCCTGTTGCGGCGGCCTCGCTGGAACTCTATGTGCTCGCTCCAGGGTGTAGAAAGAGGATAGACCCTCCGGGGCCACTGTGTCTCGGAGCCAGGCTTCTAGGTAGGCCACCATGTCACCATCCTCAATCTTCTCCGGCAGGCCCACCACTCGAATGTTGTTGCGCCTGTTACGGCCTTCCGCATCTTCCGCTCGTTGCTCCAGAGCAGTAATCCGGGATAGGGCATCCTTCACTGCCGCGGCCAGGGTGCGCTGCGCTGGCTCCAAAGTGTTCACCGAGCCCTCAACTTCCTTGACCCTATCCGAAAGTTTGCCGTGATCCGCTCTAAGGAGGCCCAGGCTCGTCGCCACCTGGGCAATGTCCTGCTGGAGGGCCGAGCGTGCGGTCGCAATCGCCTCCAAGACACGGTCAAATTGTTGTTGCAGTGGTGCGCCACCAGAACTCTCCGGATCTTTACGTTCCTCTTTGTCCGGGGTCTCTGAATCCGATGCGGCTGGGGTAGTCCCCTTGGTTTCCCCATGTTGCAGGAATCACGCTGTGTGGATCCAGCCAGAGGCGCCACCAAGTGCGGGCTTCGGCAATGTCTCTCCCGGTTATTGGTCTTCGGGTCGGGGGTCGGCGATCACCGTCTCCAGGGCCTGTTGGACCTCCACAGCTTCGGCCCGCGCCGCCACCACGTCGTCGGAGGGCACTGAGGAGGAGGCGGAGACAGCTGGCGCCAGGTCGGGCAGGCCCGCCTGGCTGATGAGGACCCGGAGCGAGGGCCACCAACACCACCGGAGACTTTGTGGCGCCTAGGGGCAGTGCCTCCCATGAGAGTGGGTCGATCGGGGAAATGCAGCCAAGTGCGGTCGTGGGGGGCAGTACCGCTGGCAGGGCCTCCAGGTGTCCGTGTGCCGAGGTCCACTATAGTGAGGGCATCCAACCCTGCAGGCGCATTCCCCGTTGCCGGAGTCCAATCAGATCTGTACCCAGACCTCCATATCGCAGGAAAGCGAAAAGGTGGAGAGTGCGCTGTAGTTAGCGATGCTCCTCCAGTTCAATGGTCCCGTCCAAGGGGACAATGAGGTCCGGGCGCCATGTTGGGTCGCACTCCGCGGATCCACAAACTTCGATTTTCCGTCGGGTCACCTCATGTATGGGCTGCACTGAGTTCACCGGCAGGTCCCAGTCGGTCCGATCAACAGTTTGCGGGGGTTAGGGTGCCCCGCGGCCTCCGATTTACAGGATAATTCCGGGCTCAGTCCCGGAGCCGAGCTCTCAGGCGACCACCGCCATCGGCGCCCAAGCCACGCCCACCGTCGACGACATCTTCATTATCGACCATTTCTACATCTGCCTCGTAACTGGAGTCGATCTCCGATGCAGGATCAGACAGGTTCTCTTGAACTTCCTGCTCGACTCCCTCATCTTCCTCAGCATCGAAAATGCTCACCGGGTCAGGTGCCGTCTGCTGGGCCTCCTTCCGCGCAGCGCGCCGAAGGCGAATCGTTTTCTTGGAGTGGAACCGAGAGCAGCCATACAGCTGGCTTGATCGTGATCCGTAGACAGGCACTTGTTGCACACCGGGTGGACATCGATGTGAGGATACTTGGAGTTGCAAACGGGACATCTCTTGAACGGGCTCCGTTCCATGATGGATCGTCGATAAGGCCTCTGGCGTCGACCGGGCCTTCAGTGTCGAAAAGCCACGCGGCTCCTCTTGATGTTCGGCTCGGGGACAGAGCTGGAACAAGTACTGGTACCAATCGCAAAGACAATACCGACGATAACTAAAAGCCTTTTGGCCAAAGAGAAAGTTTTTTATCGATTCCTAACTTGAGTTAACAAATAGACATCCGAACCCAATGGCGGAAAAAAACAATCTGAGGATGGAGTGGATGCCCATGCGCACTGTAGTCCAGGGGAGGAGCCACCTATCTCGTGATACTTCGAAGACTCTTCCAGGACAACAATGTGCAATCATCCGGACTCAACACTAGGCGGCGATCTATGCACAGATATGAATTCAGCAGCCCACATGCCTCGAACCAAGAGCAGCCTGTACATTCAGCAGTATTCAGTGTGTGTATATATATATACACAAACCGACGCGTTTCGCCGTAAGGCTTGGTCACGGTAAAGTTTGCACATCGTACTTCTGGGTTTCTGATAAGAATCAATTATGATCGTCGATCAAGATCCTCTTGTACTGAACGAATATCTATTTTGATTATAAAATGATTGAAATTGTATTTCTGATTAATTGGAACACAACAGCAATCATGTTCAAGAATATAGCCTGTTATTTAAGCCCACTTGGGCGAGACAATTGTGAAATATGTGAATATAACAGTAACTATGTATAAGATCATAGCCCACTGGGGCGACATACTTGTAATTGAACATGAAGATTAGCTGTTTATATAAATGCATTTCCATCTATTCAGGTCAAATAAACATTACAAGATGGCGACGAAAGTTACCAACTGCCTGAAACCGCGATAGACCTATGTTTATTTTTATCACTGGGTGTATGTAAACGGAAGTACGATGTGCAAACTTTACGTGACCAAGCCTTACGGCGAAACGTGTCGGTTTGTAACCATCTGTTGCAAATAAACTTACATTGAAGCATCCCGGAGTGTCCCGACTACTTTCTGAACCCAGAAGGTTTGCTGTAGGAGATATATATATATATATATATATATATATATATATATATACTGAGCTACACATGGTTCACTCAATATGTACCCTGTGCTATACATTAGCGTCATAATCACACATTCTGCATAATTTAAGATTTTGACAAAATTAAACATTGACAAAGCCCATAGGCCTGTCCTTGGTGAGTGGACGGTTTGTATATGCAAACCCATCTAGTATGTGCAAAGAATTTGACAAAAATATAAAGGAGAGGCCCAGCAACCCAGGCACAACAGCCTGATACTAAAATTCCCTACTTTCAGTGGGTATGAACATGTGATCCAGCAAAATGTAATCAATCATAGTGCAAGACAGCCAGTAGATGAAGTGGCTGACCCATTGCCCCATGCTGTTTGCTATGGTGGGCGGAAGCAAAATATGAAGGACACTTAAACAGACTAGTTGACGAAGGCTGAATGAAAGCCCCTGTAAGCATGCATGATTTTTCTGCTAGTAACCAGGAAAGCGAGACAATATAGACCTACATACTGTAGTGAAGGCCTAAGCCTGGATCTGGTAAACCGCTTCAATCCCTTAACTGATCTAAATACAAATGATTGACTACTAGCCCCAATAGCGACACCAATACAAGTAAATTTTGAGATGGCGGCTCCATCCCCATGTACATTCCTGACTTGGAATGTGGCAGGGATGAGAGCTAAAAAGACAGACACAACTTGGGTAAATTATATCTCTAAACATAAGGTGATAGCTATTCAAGAAACTTGGGACACCTCACCAACCTTCTTCCTAGATGGTTTCTTAAGTTTCACAACACCAGCAAGCTCTAGCAATGCTGGGAGAGCGAAAGGGGGGCTTATTATACTTTTTTCTTTAGACTTAGTAGGGATTTTTAATCAGCTGGTCTCAGGCTCTACAAATATCTTGGCAATAGAATGGACAGTTTCCCCAGGGTGTATTATACTCGCAATCAACTTTTATAATGCCTGGGGAGGACAAACCGAAACTGACCATGTGGATCATTTGGAGAACTTTATTAACAACTACAGTCAAAATACAATTATTCCTTTTGAAATTTTTTTAATGGGTGATTTTAATAGTCATAAATTTAAACTACCGTGCCACCCAGGTGATGCAGAGGCTCCAAATGGAGCTGGCATCCCTCATTTCGAACATACCAAAACAGGGGAGGCACTTGAATTATTGCTTGCTAGTTTTAATATGTATGAACCATATAAAACTGCAATAAATGAGATGGTTCCCACTTTTAAAGGTTCAATCAATGGGTCGATAATTGATTACATATTCATTTCCGCAGGCCTCACTTCAAAGGTGAGAGATTATAAAGCATCTACCTCACCCCATAGTGATCACAACCCTCTGTCGATTGAGATACACTGGAGTGACTTATGGCGTAAACAAGTGGGACAATCCCGGGTTTGCACCATGGCGGTGCCCAGTGATCAGGGCAGACGGCTTAAATGGGGCAAGGTTGTGGAGGAAAAGTTTATGGACACCTTATTGCCCAAAATTGAGGGACCACTGGAAATTTGTATGGATCAAACAACTTCAAATCTCCCAATTATTACAGCTTATAACTATCTGTGCACAAACCGCCAGGGACCTCACAAAACCTTTATCACAGCACCCGATAAAGCCTTATAAATGGTTCGATACCAAATGCTCACGGTCCCATAGAGATTTGAAACAGGCCCTTAAGGCTAAGTTTAGAGATAAAGAACTAATTTCAAACTTGAGGCGGACCTATAAAGCAAACCTTAAGGCAAGGAAAAACGAGATTAAAAATAATGCTTGGAATGATCTTCTTAATATAGATGTCCTTAAAAACAACAAACAATTCTGGGACATTATTAATCATTCTTTCTTCTCGGGGGAGGAAAATATGTTAACAGATTGTGTAATTCCTGACAAGAAATGGGTACAGCATTTTAGTAATATATATGGAGGCAACCGAAATGAAGCCACAGACATAACAGAGATGGACCATTGTTTAGCCACAGTAGAATTTACTGAAGAGGAGGTCTATAAAGCCATAATGGAATCTACAAAAAACAAGGCACCAGGCCCCGATGGAGTGCCGGTGGACTTTTTTAGATATTGTCCAACACTCTGGAGCAAAGTATTGGCTAGAGTGTTTAGAGTAACAAATGAAGGAACCCTCCCCGAAACATGGGCAACATCTATTATTGTATCTATTTTCAAGAAGGGAAACCGGGAGGACCCAGGGTGCTACCGCCCGATTTCCCTTATTGACTCTACCTTTAAAATCTTAGGTAGAGTCTTATTGGTCAAACTGAGGGATAATTTAGAACAGCGAGGGGGGCTCTCAAATATCCAATATGGGTTCCGTGAAAATAGAGGGACGCTTGAACAATGTTCCAATCTTCACCTCTTGGTCTCCAAGTATACGGTGGCCAGGTAGGGGTCAATATACTTGGCTTTTACGACCTCTCCTCGGCTTTTGACTTGGTGAACAGGAGTAAGCTATGGACTCTCCTTCTTGAGATAGGTATAGAAGAACACCTGGTAGCTTTTATCGCTAGGTTACACCAGGACCTTAATGCCAAAATAAGGGTCACTAGGGATGGAAGGTGTTCGGACAGCTTTAAATCTGAGAAGGGGGTGCGCCAGGGCTGTATCCTGGCCCCCCTTCTCTTTACCATCTACATAAATGGGCTGGGGAAACACCTAGAAGCAGGAATGGCTGATGTACCGCGTATAGGAGGAGAACAGATACCAGCCCTCCTATACGCAGACGACGCCGTTTTAATTGCACAAACCGGTATCGGTCTACAGGCCCTTCTGGACCGTTTTGGCTCCTTCATGGAGAACTTAGATTTGAAAATTAATGTAACTAAGTCTCACACCATGATCATAGGACGTAAAGTAAATATGTTGCACAAAAAAATCCTTTACCTGCAAGGGCGAGATTCTTTCTAGGGTATCAGTTTTTCCATATCTGGGGGTCCTTTTTGATCAAAGAGGGTCCTGGGTCCCCCAGATCAAAGCAAAGAGTCTTAGTCTAGCACGCTCATCATCAGCCCTGCTGGCCTTCACAAAAAGACTAGGAGCAAAACCAATGGAGGCAGTGATTAAAATATATAACCGCAAGTGTGTCCCAAGTGCTACGTATGGGTCGGCTATGTGGGGATATGCAAACCTGGTAAAAATACAGAGGGTGGAAAATGATATCATTAGGAAAATTCTATCTGTTCCAAATTCCACACTCACCATCTCGATCCATGAAGAAATGGGCTTACCCTACATTGTCGATAAATTAAAACTAGCCCCACTTCTTTTCTGGTCTAAAACATGGCTGAACTCTGAGTTAACGTTAAATCACGCTATCCTTAAGGATGTTATCTCGAGGGATAATGCCATGAGAATACCCTGGCTGAAATATATTAGATCTACTTTTGCTACGCTGGGGAGACCGGAACTTTTTAATGACCCAACTAACATCAGAAGGGAAGACATTGGATGGGTCAAGCAGGCGTTCCTGGAGAGGGCTTGTATGGCAAGAGAGGAGTCGGAACTGAGGAAATCCTCGGTAAGGACGCACATAGTTTTAACAACCACTCCCTCCCTGGAACCGTACTTAAAAATTGTGACCAACCCACTCCATAGACTCCTACTTACAAAATTCAGGTTGAATTTAATTCATTATTCATTAGGAAATTTCCCTGTGTGGTCAAAAACTGAAAATGCCACCCTGCGATTGCGATCAGTTCTCAGTACAAGACACCCTCCATTTTACATTTTTCTGTGGTTTCTACACTAGGGAGAGGGTAAAATATTTACTCCCTGTTTTAAAGGCCGCTGGCTTCATTCAAATAAGGCCAGCTTTAATTTTTCTTCAAATGTTACCAGATACCCATACTATGTTCAGTGTTGCCCGTTATTTAACAGCTGCATTCAGATCAAGGAAGAAAAGATTACCTAAGAACGCCTTATTTTAATCCAAACTTGGTTTTAAATGGAGATTTTTAACTATTGTAATAACTTTTAACTTTTGTGACTTTTTGGAAAAATGAAGTTTACATGTCATAATTCAGTAACCAAATCAATTGATGTTTTAAACTGTATTTGTATGTTGTCCTTTTATGATTTTAACTAAAATCGAATAAAGAGTATTTTGACTGACTGGCAGGCTAATGGCAGAATTAGTCTCCAATCCAGGGCTATAAAATTTGATTCTAGCTCAAACGGAGCAAATGTTACAAAAAAATCCACACATTGTCCTTTACAAAGGTTCACTGGTAATCTTTCAGTTGCTGAGTAGTCTACACAGATGTGAAACTGGGATGAATAAGGTATATTTTTTATATGCCTCACGATACTTGCTATGTTCCAGTCACAACAAAGTACCAGAGGACAGCTTTTACCAGTTAGAATATTTTTTTTTACTTTATGCCCCCCAAAATAACAGTAAGTGGAGAGAAGGTCTGGGAACCTGGTTTCTGCTGGCTTCACTTATAGGAAGAGTTCTCTGTTTCGTCCTCGCTGAGTCAGTCTTCCTTTTTGTTACTGCACAGAGCGACAAGGACACCCGCCAAAATGCCTGGTGCCCAATTGTCAAAGCTGACACATCTTGTTAGTGGATTCTGGAGTATAGCTTATTTAATTCGGCCTAATGCCAAAATATCGACAATTATTTCAGCTAAAAATGATATTGCAAGACTGAGAAACCCTCTGTCTTTAAATATTTTGTTTTGCTTAAATAAGTGTCGATAAGAAGGCTGCCTTGTTTGACTAGAAGACAAGGGTACTTTTTCATGGCACCAGTAGCTGAGGAAACCCTGGAAGGATGCAAATGCCATTCATTACCTACATGTTAGGTTTATGCTTGTCCTTAAAGAACATATGGCACTGGATTTGCAGAACCCAGGGGATTTATTATAGCACTTACAGTGTGGGGTTCACTCGTGACAATTACCACTATTGCCCTCATTACCAATGGAAGATTCCGACCCATGCACAAAGCCCCGTTAAGCGCAGGAGTCAGAATTATACATTATGTATACTTCATCACAACTGGTAACTATGTCAAACCTGCAGGAATTTAAAAAAAAAATGGGGGGGGGGGGGCGGAGGGAAGGGGGACTACTAGAAATTACTGAGACAAGGATTCTAATGTGGGATACACCAAAATCAGCGTGTTAAGCCCAATTTTCAAGGCCAAAACCTGTAACAAGCAGTAATCGCAACCAATAAAACCCCAAACGAAGAAGTGTCACATTAAATCATGTGAAATAATCAATGTATTTCAACCCATCCAAACCCAGAGAACTACATGTGCGTCTATGCATCCAAACAAACTGGTTCTGATCCATTGTTAAAATGGTCTCATTTTTCAAAATTACTACAACTTGTTTGCTAGTTTCTAAGATAAAAAGGAGGTGTGATTTTTTTCACTCTTATTCTGCACCCATTACCACAAGGCTATTTGCTATTTACAGTACCTTATCCATGAGACTTTTCATACATACATACATACATACATACATACATACATACATACATACTATCCTAACTACTCACAGGGCCACCAGTTGCACACAATGCATTCCAGAATGCAAGAGGCATTGGACCACATTCCTTCAATAGATTTCGTGGGCACTTTTGTAAAAAGCGCAGTGTTTTTACACAAGTGCCGATTTCGAGATTTTATTGCAAATCGAGAAATCTTGCAGGGTCTGACTTTGGATACGTACTGGCTTTGATGAGCCAGTCGTCCAAGTAGAGGGAAGACATGAATGTGTTGTCTTCTTAGGTGAGTAGCGACCACTGCTAGACACTTTGTAAAGACTCTGGGAGCTGTGGTGACTCAGAACGGGAGTACCTTGAATTGGTAATGTTGGCCCGCTACCACAGATCTGTGAAATTTTAAATGAGCTGGATGTATTGGAATATTGAAGTACGCGTCCTTTAAGTCTAGAGTAGACAGAAAGTCGCCCTGTTGCAGGAGTGGAAGCACTTGCTGAAGTGTTATCATGTGAAAATCGTCTGATTGTATGTAAAGATCCAATTCTCTGAGGTCCAAGATGCGACTGAGAGAACATTCTTTTTGGGTATTAGAAAATAGAAAGAGTATTTCAGTAGGACAGGCTGTATAGCTGCCTTCAAAAGAATGTAAATGTAAATGTCTTTGTACTTGTATAGCGCACAGCTACCCGCAGTGGGTCTCCCGGCGCTTGTACGAATACCGCAAGGGAACCCGTCCTGGTTTTCCGTGTGAAGTGTCAAGTCCTGGGCACCCCCATGGTGAAACCAGGTATCCCTGGCGCTGTGGGGGCCGTTGTGGAGACTAAGCAAGCTATTGCCCAGAGTTGCAGCGTGGGACCCATGATTAGAACAGGCACTGAGGCGAGAATATCCGGTCAGAGAATTTATGAGCCCAAGACCCTCCGAGGCGGGAATCGAACCCTGGTCCCTGGCGGGAGCTCTGCATCAAGGTCTGCTTGCTCTAACCATTGAGCCACACTTCTCCACAGAAGAGACTGAACCTTTTGTTTGAGGAAGTGTAAGTGGTCTGGTGACAGTTTGCGGGAACGTGGAGGAATGTTTGGAGGATTGTTGGTAAACTTCAGGCAATAACCAGAAGACTGATAATTTCCAGTACCCATTTGTCTGTAGTTACTGACTGTCAGATGGGTAGGAATTTTGAGACGCCCTCCCGACAGGTGTGAAATGGCCGGGGAGTGTAGTGATGTCACTGTTTGGTATTGGAGGGGGAGGTACGTGTGTTAGACCCTCTACCTCTAGCCTTTCCATTGTTGCCTTTGTAACTCCCTCTGAAAAAACCCTTGGAAGCAGAAGGTTGATTGTTGCCTTTGTAGGTTGTAGAGGCAGTGTCTGAGGAGGTGTTTTTGGACGTGCCCTGATAGGAGCGCACGAAGAAGCCACGGTCTGAAGGTGACTGGAGGGCTCCCATGTTTTTCGCCACCTCTTGTGTCCTTTTTCATATTTTCTAATGAAGAGTCTACAACCGGGCCAAAGAGGTGTTGTTTGTCAAATGGTGTGTTCAGAATGTAAGCCTAAACCTCTGGATTTAACCCAGAAATGCGTAGCCAGGCATTTTCTTAAGAGAAGGTTGGTGTTAACAGCTCTACAGCACTGTCAGCAGCATCTAACACACACCTGATGGAATTGTTCAAGATTAGCTGTCCCTTCCACACTAGGTCCTGAGCTTTGGACTTGTGTTCATCCGGTAGAAATTGGAGCAAATGCTCCATTTCATGCCAGCGCGCCCTACCGTACCTAGGTAAGAGTGCTTGTGTATTGGAAATGCGCCAAAAGTTTGCAGTTGGAAGGCTATTCTTTTTCCAGAGGCGTCTATCAGTCAGTCAGTCAGTCAAAATATCTTTTTTCGGCTTATTAAAAACCATACAAAGAGATGAACAATAAAATACATTTCATACAAGAGGCGTCTATCAATTTAGACTCTGTCTGGGGGTGGAGCATCCATGGACGTTTGGGAATTAGCCCTCTTACGTGCATTAGACACGACTAGAGAATCTAATGGTAACTGCCCCCTGATGTAAGCTGGGTCTGATGGTGCAGATTTATATTTTTTGTCTACACTGGAGGTGAGGATACGTGTGCGCACAGGATCATTAAAAATGTCTAAGCATACCCTTGAGCATTGGAAGTGTGTGTGAGGATTTTTGTGAACTGCCAAGAATTTCGAAAAGGAAATCATTTTCTAGGGAGTCCTCATGTAACTGGACCCCATGGTAATTAGCAGCTCTGTTTAATAATTCTATGTATCCTACACTGTTGTCTGTTGGGGAGGGCTTAGTAGGGTACAGATCAGGATCGTTTCCTGTGGGAGAATTAGTGTCATAATCTCCCCAGTGGTCTGTAGTTGGTGGATCATTGTCCACAGCCTTATCCGCATCATCCTGATTATCAGGTATATATGGTGGTGGCGAGTTAGCAGGTAAAATTTGTAATGGGTGAGACTAAGGAGAAGGGTTGGTACCCCCATTTTTCCCTTTTAAAGGGATGAGGCAAACTTCTTCCGTCTCTGGATCCGGTTTCGAGGTTGGAACATTGAAACTGAGCTTCTTTGCTGGAATTGTTGACTCAGTCTGTTTCAGCACCGAAGGTTTCGGTGCCGGTGTTTTGGATGCCAAGGGTTTCGGATGCGAAGATGTTTTCGGCGTCGAAGGGGACTGGCCTGAGCGGACTTTGGCTTCAATACCGAAGGTCTCGGCTCAGTGCCCGATTTCAAGAGACGCAGATCGGAGCGGAATGCTTTGTGGTGTGTTTCGGTGCCGAGCCAGAGGGCAGGGTGTTAGAAACATGTTCTCTGCGCAGACCGTGGCCCTCAGGCAGAGTTTGTACCAGAGCCTTCTTAGGCTCAGGTGGACTATGGGGCAAGGGAGGATCAGTACTCACGGTACGCTGTCCTTCCAGGATGTCTTCGTCCCCATCGGCGCCGGATTCCGAGACGGAGATTGGATCTTGATCTTCCGCAGCTCCTATGGCTACTCCAGTCTCCTGTTCTGAATTTTCTCTGAAGAGGTCCGGAAAGGATCCTGTGTGTTGGCTCTGCATGTCACGACGTCGAGCCCAGAGGTCTCAAAACGTCTTCTATGATCAGAAAGCCTTACACGCGTCGCAGTCCTGTTCTTTGTGCTCTGGAGACAAGCACAAGTTGCACACATTGTGCGAGTTGATGTGCGGGTACTTTGTGTGGCACTGAGGGCACAATTTAAATGGAGTCTGTTCCATCGACTGCGAGTCGGACAGACGCGGGAAGGCCAGACGGCCTACCACGAGCTACCCGATCAAAAGAGGGATTTTGAGTAAATAAGATATGCGGAGAATGGAATTACGCAATCGAAAACAATACCGTCAAGGGTGAGTGTATTGCGCACTGTGGGGAACCTGAGAAACTGTGTTGAACCGGAGTGCAGCAATTTACGTCCGAACCAGTTGGCGGAAAAAAACAATCTAACAATGGAGTCAATGCCCATGCGCACTATTACCGAAAGGAGGAGTCACCTACCTCGTGACTGGAAAGACTTCTTCAAAGAAAAACAACTCGCAAACATCCGGACCCAACACTAGATGGCAGGAGTATGCAAAGCCTGTGATCTACAGCTCACATGCCTCGACCTTAGCATTACATTGATCTGTCCCCATTATTTTGCCCTATTGTCATTTCTTCCCCATGACAAACCTTACATTTTACAATAACCCTTTTCTTAATCTAATTTCATTTACTTTGATGAATGAGAACCATACTATAATCCTTTTTAAATTTATTAAAATAAGTAACTATATTTCAACACTAAAAATATATATTTTAGTAACAGTAAATATTAAATGTAACCCCAGCCCTATTTAACCTTGCTATAACTGTAAACCTTTTAAATAATTTATGAAATATATGATATCGGAGCATTGGAGAAAAAGTTATATGAAGAATATATAACTTAATTCAGCAGGTACTTTCATAAAGGTCAAGGCCTCTTAAGTTTACAGCAACACTAGATCTTGAAACAGCACCAGTCATGTCCAGAGACACCTTTGGAAACTCGCAAAAATGGTCAACACGCGTTTTGTGCGATGGACTTCATCAAGCCTTACATGGAAATTCAGTATGGATCGCATAAAAAAAAGAAGTTGATTAGCAGGACGTGCCAATGGGACTTAGTCCTTATGTAAACACAGACAGCATGTTGGCCCGTTTTAATAGACCGTATGTACAGGTGTCCAAGATGAAGGATCCACATAGTTATTAAATAAATAATAGTATGAACAGGCAGTCTAACTTTTTTTGACCAAGCTTTCTTGGTAGTTTTTCATAGTCAAATGTAACTGTTTTTTTTATTTGGGTATTTAAAAAGGTTAGAAAGCATAGACCACCAACCGGCAAATTTTCTATGCAATATACCCTATAATTCATCAAAATGAAAAATACGCTTGAGATCCGGTATATAGGTGCAGCTATTACGTTTAGAAATATAAAAGATGGCTAGAGAACAATACTTACTGGTAAGGAACTAGTTTCTTTTTCAGAACTTATAAAGTATTTATTCACAGGTTAGCAAGTAGTGTCCTAAAGTAGTTGTAACTCAACCTGGGATGTGTACATAGTACACTCCTATCCTTATGAAATTGGATGAAAGGATCAACGATGACGAGTGCTTGCAAACTGCTCATTTTCCTTAGAGACGTAATGGCAAAGTGGGACGTTTTCTTCAGTATAAAGTTTCAAATCAGCCTAGTGCATAGGTTCAAATGGTGGTAGAATGACTGTAAAGAGAACCAAGTTCAGATCAGAGTTGAGAATTTATATTCTCACTGGCTGTATGTTTGAGGTCTTGCAGCTTTTATACCAAGCACACTAAACAAAGGTTAATCTTGTGGGAGCTAAATAAACTGATAAGAGTATATTCAAGTCCCATATTTGTGATTATATAATGCATTTTGCATTAAGCTACATATGGGTGAAATATTACAGGGGACATTAAATTACGAAAATATTTTGATTTCTTCAGGAAAGGTAACCGATCTCTGGGGGCTTATGAATGCCCCTACTGTTTTTCGAATAATATGAAACAAAATATGGAGATTAGCCCCTTTATCAGCAAGTTATCTGTGTAGAGATGCACATTTCTAATATACATCTGCTCCCTCCCAACGTGTGTTGCAACCAAGGATAAACATTTTGTAAACACTCTTGATGCAGACTTTATACTGAACACCAAACTTAAAACTGACAGTGATCTACACATACAATGAGCCTTGGGTAATGGAATGTGAAATTGTAGTCCCTCAGATTAACGGTACAGACAGTTTTACTTTCCATCTCTCTATGCAAGGATTCAATGTAAAGTGGTCACCCTCCAGCACGGTCACTATTAACTCGGGGAATGATCACAGGACTAGGATCAGTCCAAGTGTTCAATCCTTTTATGGTTACCAGGAAATATCTAGATTCTTAAATGTGTTTCCTGCTGAGATGAGGCTAATCCAGTTGTTGCTCTTGGCAGAACACACCTAGTCAGAGGCCTCACATTAAGTTCTGGAATGCTGTCATTGCTTTTTTAAATGTCTGTAGTTGTGTTCAATCAGTTTACTTGCTCAGACACGCCTGGCTGGGACTTGGCAAGAGAGGACTGCGTTGATGCTTCTTGCCATTTCTGAGAGCATGTGCCTCGTCTGCAATCAGTTCCTACAGACAGCAGCCATGTGGAGAATATTTTTAAATACTGATAAAATTACTAATTTAAGAAACTTTACACTCCAGTGTCCTTGGTCCCTAAAGCAATGATGGCCAATTAGGTTAAACCTTCAATTGAGGAAATTGATTCTTAAACAATTTTCTTCCACTTTCTGTATGGATTAAGCTTGTCCTTGCAGATTTTATTGAACATTCGGAATAGAACGCAACCTTTGTTGTTGTTTCAACCTCTCCATGTACTTAAGATTGGTTGCAGCTTCTCTTGAGCTTTCCCTGATTATCATGGTAATGCCTTTGTGGATTGAGCCTAGATTTTTTTTAATCCATCTAGTAGCAAATTCATGAATAAGTCTTGCCAAGGCTGAAGTATAATATAAAGCTCAACTGCTAGAGTACTACTGGGCCTGAACATGTCTAACATGTCTTTATGAGCAGGACCACTGCACTGGTTGCCGACAGGCAAGAGGTTGACTTATAAAACTACCTGCTTGATGCACTGTTTATTTTCTATCTTGGTCGCCCGTCTTTTCTGGAGAGTTAACTAATCCGAGGGTTAACCTGACTATCATTTGCTCTTTGTAGTTCCATTCTTTAAGTATGCCCAATAACAAAAAAAATGCTTCTCTTTTCAGGGTGCCACTGTTTGGCACTCGCTCCCGCTTTAACTGAGCAAAGTAGCCAACTTCCTTGGTTTCTTCAAGAGATTGGATACTTCTGATGTATGTATACATTAGAGCATGGGTACGGTCTCTGCATTAGGCCTCATTTTAGTGTTAAGAGACCTTTGCCAAGGGCTTTATAAATGGACACTTAGCACAGAAAGATACTGTAGGCTACAGTCATGCACATTTTCACAGTATTTCTGCATGTATTTATTCACACCCCGATTCAGACAGGACTGCAAGATAGGTATTGTAGTGCACGATTTTTAACGGATGAAGTTACCAAATCTGCTTTTATGCTTGCAACAGATGTTGGATGCATTTTTAATATCTTGTATCTCCAGTCTTCCGAACCAGAAGTCTCTTATCAAAAGAATCAGATGTCTTCGGGGGGCTCAGCTGATATCTTGTTTACATTATTTGTGTAGACAGACTTGTTTGATTACATAGGTGAGGAGGTTTAATGAAACTGGAGCTTTTTAGAAACGGTATCTTCACAGGTTTAGGGGGTGCAAAGCAAGCGTACGGCTCTCGGAAGTGAGTCTTGTGGAACTCTGGTGCCTCAAGTGTTACGGAACACCCATAAGAAGCGGAAAATGTTTGAATACATTCAAAATGTAAAATAAAAGTTTAAACGATAATAAAAGGCAATATTGTAACACAGAACGTAACTCAGTGGCTCTCAGAACAGAGCTTGAAAAGAGTCCAACGGTTGTTTAAGTGGGCATATTTTAAAAAAAAATATCTGGGCTCCCTGCGTGACAACGGGGAAATATTAAAAAAATAATGAAAATGCCAACCATATGAACCTATGAAACCTCTTTGCTCATAGAAAACTGTGAAAAGACATCCAATCACCTGAAGTAGAATAAAGGGGTTAAACTAAGTGTGTTGGCAGGTGAGTAACTTTGTTTTCCCTTGCCCAGGCATGGAGCCTAGGGGTGCACGTGCACCCTAACTCCTATGAAAATGTAACTCTCTGCTTGGCAAGACATGTTAAACTTGCTTGCCCGGCACGTAGGTCATCAGTTTGCTGGAAGGAGGGACTGCAAATTTTAGGAAGCTATTTGCCTCAGCATGTCACATTTCGTCCTTTCATTTACAACTTAATCCACACCAAAGAAATCTGTGCACAGTAGTTATTTAAAAACACCAACAATAGAAAAACTGGGCAAAATGTCCTAGGTAACCTTTGCTCTTGTTCCATTTCCAAAACTTTGACCTCTAGAACTCTTTGAAAGATCTATTCAGTGGTAGCACCCAAAAATATAAATGGACAAGTTACTTACCTTCGGTAATGCCTTATCTGGTGGAGATCTAATCTAGCCGCAGATTGCTTACCTCTGAAGCGTCAGGCTGGATCTGGAAGATTTTTGATAGCAGTACCCCTGCGCGGCAATAGGTGGATCGGTCGACTCCTCGTGATGTGGTAGGCGCCTAGTTCGTCATCGTTGTGATGTTTGCGTCATTTATATAGGAGCCACACTGGTGCATTGACGCCATTCACGACTTTCCACGCCAGAAGCACAGACCCCTGAAGTGACCGACTGTGGTGTTCCAAATAACAACTAAGGCCCTTAAGGGGAAACAGACCTGACACTAAACCAATCTGCAGTGCGGGAAAGATGGGTGGGTTGGTAAGAAATCTGCGGCTAAATTATGTCTCTACCAGCTAAAGCGTTACCAAAGGTAACTAACTTGTCCATCTGCTAGAGACATCTAGCTGCAGATTCCTTACCTTTGAACAGATACCCAAGCAATAACATTCCTGGAGGAGGGACTGCGGAAAGGTTTTAGACCAAGAAGTTCTGCAAGACAGAGCAGCCATATAGGCCCTCCCTTCGGATCGGAGAATCCAGGCAGTAGTGTCTGACAAAGTGTGTAGCTATGCCCATGTGGCTGCTTGGCAGATAGAAACCGGAACACCAAGCTGCAGAGTCTTTTGGTGGCTGCATTCACCCTGGTAGAATGGGCTCTAAGGCATTAAGGAGGTTGCTTCTTCACCAAGGCGTAGCATATTTTATACAAAGGATGACCCAGCGTGAAATGGTTCTCTTCTGAACTGCTTGCCCCTTCTTTTCTCCAGCGTACTCTATGAAGAGTTGATCGTCCACCCGGAATTCTTTTGTAAGATCATGGTAGAACGATAGTGCTCTTTTTGGGTTCAGACAGTGGAGAAGCTCTTCTTCCTTGGAAGGATGCAGAGGAGTATAGAAAGTGGGCAGAGTAACAGGTTGGGCAAGATGGAAAGGTGTTACTACCTTTGGCATAAAAGATGCCCAAGTGCGGAGCACTATGTCCAGAAAGACGATCAGGTAAGGAGGCTGTGATAACAGTGCCTGTAGTTCACTCACCCACCTGGCAGCAGTAATTGCCACTAAAAAGGCTATTTTAATATTGAGCAGTTGGAGGTGACAATTGTGCAGAGGTTCAAATGGTGCACACATCAAAAAGGTAAGGACCATATTAACCCCTCCCATGCTGGTGACGGAACCGTTCCGTCACGCCCCTCGAGTGGACTGTGGTGGTGACGGAACGGTTCCGTCACGGCCCGCTCGCCGTGCCTGTGCGTTCTATTGAGCGGGCGGGGCTATGGCGGAACCGTTCCGTCACAAGCACAGCTCACCCGAGGGGCGTGACAGAGCGCTTCTGTCACCAGCGTCGGAGTGCCGCGCGGCCCCCCCGCCCCTTAGCACTGCGGCAGAATAGCCGCCGCAGCGAAAGGGTTAAGGTCCCATTGGGTCAGAATAAAAGGCAAAGTGGGAAACATGGGTAAGTTCCTTCAAAAATCTTTCTATAAGAGTAGATTTGAAAAGAGACGGCTGATCCGGCAGGTGAAGAAAAGCAGACAGGGCCCAAAGGTAGCCCTTCAGAGTGCCCAGAGCAGAGACCTGCTGTGCCAAGGAGAGAATACAAAGGACATCTGACAAGGAAGCAGACAAAGGGTCAATAGAATTATCTGTACAGTATTTTACAAATACGTTGTCATCCGCAGGCCTACATCTCCTTGGTGGAGAGATGCCTGACTGCCAGAACAACCTCACAGACTTCAGCAGTAAGGTCAATAGCTGTCAACTGCTGCCGCTCAATCTTCATGCAACAAGACAGAGAGTGGACAGGTTCGGAGGAGGATCCTCCCCTGCTGTTGCGACAAAAGATCCTCCAGAAGAGGCAGCCTGACCAGAGGATCAATGGTCATCTGCAGAAGCTCGGGATACCAGACTCTCTGTGCCAATCCGGAGCCACAAGGATTACTTGTGCTCAGTCTCTCCTGCTCTTCTTGAGCACTCTGACCAGAAGTGGTATGGGTGGAAAGGCGTATAGAAGGTCTGTGCTCCACTCAAGATTAAAAGTATTGCCGAGCGAGAGCCGCCTTGGAAACTCCCAACTGCTGAGTTGAATAGATCTAACCAAGGCTCTCCCTACTGTTAAAAGAGACCATGCACCACTTCCAGATGGAGACGCCACTCGTGATCCGAAAGGCAGCAGTGGCGAAGTTCGTCCGCTCTGGCGTTCAGAGAACCGACCAGATGTTGAACCACCAGGGAAATTCCCTGGTGTTCCAGCCAAGTCCAAAGAGGCAGGGCCTCTTGACAAAGGGTCCACGACCCTGTTTGTTGCAGTACCACATGGCTGTAGTGTTGTCCGTGAACATTTTATCTAGCCTTCCTTTCAGGGATGGTAAAAAGGCTTTCAGTGCCAACCGGATCGCACCAAGCTCCAACAGGTTGCTATGGAGCTTTGCTTCTGCCGGACACCAGAGCCATCTGATCTCCTCTCCCAAATGGCCGCCCCATCCCAGAAGGGACACACTTGTCACTACTCCGAGATCTAGGTGGGAAAGGGAGACGGGTCTGCCTCTGACCCAATTGCAGTTTGTCAGCCATCACCTCAAGTCGTTTGCTGTGCCCTCTGAAATCTGTACTAGATTGGTGAGATTACCCTGATGCTGAGCCCATTGCAACTTCAGGTCCCACTGGCATGGTCTATGAGCAGGATGCAGATGGCCATGAGGCCCAACATCCTTAAAGTAATTCTCACCGAAATCCAGGATAGAGGCTGAAACATCAGTATCATAGCCTGAATATCCTGGACTTGCTGTCTGGGAGGATAGGCCCGAAACTGCACGGTGTCCAGAACCGCTCCGATGAAAGGGAGCTTCTGAGAGGGAGTCAGGTGTGACTTTGGCACGTTGATAGTGAACCCCAGCAAATGCAGGAGGTTCGCCGTAGTCTGGACTTGGGAGACGACTGCTCAGGATGAGCCAGCCTTCAACGACCAGTCATCAAGATAGGAGAAGACTGGAACCTCTGATCTCGTCAGATGTGCTGAAACAACAGTCATCATCTTGGTGAACACCCGAGGGGCACTCGTGAGGCCGAAGGGGACCATGACAAATAAAATGCTTCTGGACCACTGTAAACTGCAGGTAGAGACGATAGGCAGGAAGGACAGGAATGTGGAAATAGACATCCTGCAACACCAGCACCACCATCCAGTCTCCAGGGCCCAGAGCAGACAGGACCTGAGCAAGGAAGAGCATTGTGAACTTCTCCTTTTTGAGGAAGCAGTTGAAGGCACCAAGGTCTAGGATAGGACGAATGCCTCAGTCCTTCTTTGGAACCTGAAAATAGCAGGAATAGCAATCACAGCCTATTTCTGGCCAGAGACCCTCTCTATGGCTTCCTTGGCCAAGAGTCTTAACTTCCTCGCGGAGTAAGGCAGGGTGGTCCTTTGTCAGTCGATGTAATTTGGAGGCATGGAGGGAGGAGTAGTCTCGAAGGGGAGGGAGTAGCCCTCTGACTATTTGCAGGACCCACCTGTCCAAGGTGATCACTCAGCAGTGGTGGAGGCGATGGTGTATCCTGCCACCAACTGGGAAGGATCAGACTAGGGTGTTTTGTGGTTGAGCAGGGGGCTGTGACTTGACCTGACTTCTGGCCACCCGACCCAAGGAGTCAGGGCGAACTGCGTCCGCAGCCCCGCAGAGGTTGCTGGACTTGTGGGGTCCTCTGCCTGGAAAAGGGTTGGCATGGTTGAATGCCCCTTCCGTAGCCACAAAAGGGGTGAAAAGCAGACAGAGGCTGGAATGGCATAGAGAGGCCCAAGGACTTGGCCATAGCCCGCGAGTCCTTAAAGAGCTCAAGCGCTGTGTCCGCCTTGTCTCCAAAGAGACGGGTGCCATCAAAGGGTATGTCCATAAGATTAGCTTGGACATCCCCGGAAAAGCCAGACGTCATCAGCCAGGTGAAGCACCTAGTGGCCACCGCTGAGGAAAACACTCTGCCTAGAGAGTATCATATCTGAGCAACAACCTATGGCAAACTTAGCTGCATCTCTCCCATCTGTAATGACTTGGGAGAGGAGAGCTCGGTCTTCCTCTGAGACTCTGGGCAGCACTTGCGCAACCGTATCCCATAAACAATGGGAGTAATGGCTCAAGAGGTGTGCAATGTTTACGGACCGCAATACTAGGCTAGATGAAGAAAATATTTTCTTACCAAAGCTGTCCATCCTTTTGGATGCCCTATCCGGTGGTGCGGAAAGGAACGCGCTGTGGGAAGTGGATGTCTGGACCATAAAGGCCTTGTTGAGAGGCAGCAAGGGTTCTGAAGAGGAGATACCAGGCTACAGGACATCCATCAGGACGTTAGTCTTGCCTGCCTCCATAGGAAGATGCAGGTCCAAGACCTCCGCAGCCCTACGCACTACCATTGTGAATGAAGCTCCCTCAATAGCAAGGTTAGGTTCAGACAGCATGCCAGGATCTGGGGAGGAGTCCAGACCGCTGGCATCACCCATGTCCTCATACCAGTCCAGGTCTTGATTGGGTTGCAGGATTTCTAAGGGATCCTGCTGCCCCTTCCAGCCTTCATCATCCAAGCCTAACCCTTCAGAATAGGGCAGGTTGAACTGCATGGCTCCATGTCGTCTGGGTTGATGATGGGGGATGGGCGACCGACAAGCTCAACGTCAGGCCCGTCGCTGGGGCTGGTCACAGAGGTACGGATCTAAGAGGAGGCCATGTCTGGAACCGAAGGCGCAGAACCCCCAGGGTCTCCTTCAGCGGAACCAGCCAGGCCCGAAGGCGCACAGACAGGATTAGGCCGTCCAAATATGAAGCACATGGCGTAATAACCTTCTTTTCATTGGGCGGGTGTCGCTTCCGGCCCCGAAAAGGGAGGAAAACGCAGAGCCAACCCAGGCACCTGCTCTGAAAATGCGGGACATTGAACGCCCAGGCTCCTCAGTCTCTACCCGCGACGGACCGGGCGAAGTTGCAGTACGCTTTGACTTTTTATGCTTTTTATGGTGCTTCTTACCGGACCGAGAGGACTTTGAAGAGGAAGACTTCGACCCCCCCCTGGAGCGGGGCTTGGACTTTCCCCTCGACCAAGATGGGATCGATGAGGTGAGCTCCATGGAGGTGGGCCGCAATCAGCTTTATGGACCGCAACCTTAAAGCCTTTGGTGCCATGGTCTGACAATCGGAGCACGACTTTGTGTCGTGGTCGCACTCCAGGCACCAGAGACACACCAAATGGTGGTCCGTGACCGACATGGCGCGGCGATAGGCGCCACACGGCTTGAACCCCGAGATTTTTTTACTAGATATACCAAGCACACCAAAATGAATTGACAAAAAGTCCAATAAGTCGGCCAAAAAGTGACATGGGCTAGCTCTCAGACGGATCTGCTCTGGCTGGTGCGTAAAGAAAAGAACAAACTTCATCTCGCCGGGGTGGTGCCTATATCAACGACGCAGATGTCACAACGACTATGAACCCAACGTCTACTACCTCAAGCGGAGTCGACTGACGCCACCTATCGGCACGCGGGAGTACTGCTATCAAAAATCTTCTGGATCCAGCCTGACGCCTGGAAGTTTAAAGGAAAGGAATTTGTAGCTAGGTGTGGTGTTTACTGTGTACCTTTTTAGGAAGGGCAAACATCCGTACTAACAGGATGATTTCATTTCCCTCTTGTCCTAGATTTTTTTGAGGAATAGGATAAATCCTGAGGCTGCACAGGTCAGATGATGCTATAGGTATCTACTGCAGGGTCGCAGCACAGTCCACTCACAAAATAATAAGTAATTTAAATGCCAATAGGTCTAGCCTTTGAGACCTATTGGCTTTGGCAGCGATTTTCAGCCATGCTGATTAGCATGCACAGCTGTTGTTCAGCATGGCAGAAAATAATGTTAAAAAAAAGAAAATAACTATGACATAGCCTTTGCATCATTTTGTAGACACACATCAACAAGATGTGCATGCCTACCAAACGAGGCCAGCACTTTTTCCTTTTATTTAACAAAATCCGAGATTGATTAGTAAATAAAATGTGTAAAATCCGCTTTTGATATTTAAAAAAAACCAGGGTAGTGGGTTGGACAAGGCAACACAGAGGGTGGGAGAGAAGGATGGAGGTGGGGGAAGAAAAGGACAAGCGAGAGAGCATTGGTGTGGTACAAGAACAATGCAGGGTGGGGGATGGGAAAGCACACAGACAATGGAGAGTCCGCAGTGGCAGGGGACGTACACGGGCAGGCATGGGGAAGCATGTGGACAGCTGAGGAGGGGTAGGGAAGCAAGAACGGCAATGGAAGGTGGGCGGTTGGAAAGGAAATAAGAATGGTAACTCAGGAAGGGAGAAACACAGACAAGAAAAAGGTACATAAAATACACAAGAGCGGCGCCTGTAAAACATATACACTCTTGTAGAGTGCTTAACCAACAAGGAAAAAAGTAGTACCTGAAAAGGGAACAGTGGAATGACAAGTAATGAGTCCAAGCCCCAGGTGAGGGACAAACACCAGAAGAGGGAGGAAAGTCCACAGAATGTGATAAAAAAAAGCAAGTAAATCAGTGTGACCAAGCCAACAAATGATAAACAATGGAGAGGCTATGCCGCTGGCCGCGCGACGCGAAGGGGAGATAACGCGAGACAGCGTCTTAGTGACACATGCCTCGCGAGCAAAACGTCCTCAGCGCGACAGTCAGGGTGCCGCCCCCTTTAAGGGGTGGCCAATGCAGGGCGAGCATGGAAGGTGGTGGGCGGTCCTAGGGCCTTTATCTAGGCCAGCATGGTTCTTTCCTTCCTCTTTTCCGCCGCGTTTCGTCTTGCTACTCTGCGCTGTTCCGTCGGGGGATTCTCTGCTCGAGGTATGCGTGCTACAGGCCTCCCCCCGGCCCCGTCCCTGGGCAGGACCAGGTTGATAGGGCCCAGTGGCTTGTCCACGGGGGGGGTTGCGTAGTACCAAGACGGCCGGGTAGGGGTTAGCTTGGAGGGAGCGCGGGATTATTGCGGCGGGTAGAGCTCGTGGGATGGGGAGAGCATTGTAGGTTCGTGGGCCCGATTTGGGTGAGTGCCTAGCTTTAGTCCCGGGGCCGGGTCCGCGTGCATGCGAGGGCGTCGGGCGAGCGTTCGGACTGTTTTCGGTCCGGGAGGGCGGTGAGAGCGTGGATGGTGAGAGCAATTTTGTTTTGGCTGCCGGCGGCGCAGCTGCGGGTAGGCCCGATGCCTGGGACCCGGTGGGTGAGTGCGCGCGGGCAGGGTAGCTATGTGATGCATTGTGAATCTCCGCAGGTGCATTGTTTGCCGCGCTGGTTCCGTTCACCCGTTTTTCCTCTTCTGGCAATTTTAGGAGGATGGTTTCTGGCTCCTTGTCGTGAACAGCAATCCGCCTGTGCAATTGACTATGATGGGCAAGAGAGCTTTAGCCAATTAAGGGGTAGCATCGCTATGTGTTCTAGTGAGGTCGAGGGCATGGCGCGGAGTGCCCCTTAGCGTGGGCAGTGTTTACCTCCATTGTGGTTGGTTTTCTGGGAGAGAAGGTGGCCTAACAGTCATGGCGGTCGACCGCGGAGCTGAGGATCCGGGTTCGAGTCTCGGTAGACGCGCAACATTAAGTGATTAATTCTCCGTGCCTGTAAAGTGTGAAAGATTGTATTGCAGGAATAAATCACTTTGCTCTGACAGTAAAATCCTTTGAACTAAAGTTAGATCGTGTTCCTACTTTGAGACTGTTCCAAAACACATGTTTATGCTGGCTCTAGCAGCAAGCTTTGTATTAGATAATCTGACGATTAAAGTGCAGATGTATTGCAGCTTCCCTCACAGCGTTTATGTTGTCGGTGAGTCACACTGTACATTACGCATGACTGCGTACAAGTGAACTATGTCAAAGACACAGCGACATGTTTTTCTCATGGAAACTATTGAAGGTTTTAATTGATTCATGTGGCTTTCAGATCGAAGTCATCACTATGCAAGCAGTTTTTCGCTATTGCCTTCATTCCCACCAGAATTTCCCAAAATGTAGTTGGTTATAGATTCTAATAAGAATCCAATTCAAATGTAAGTTTATTTCGATTTGGAAGAAAGGTGAAACTCAAGAGAAACATCCGACCGGCTGGGGGGTTATGATGACTAACAGTCGGTGCTGGGCGCATGGGTGGCTCTTAATTGTGCAACTGGTTGTTGATATTTAGTCAAATGGAGTAAGGTTGCTAGATTGTAGAGTCGGATTTCGGGGACACGGAGACGTTACACGCATGCGGGGAAAGCCACGAGGTGCATCGAATTATTGTGCGTTTACGGGTACAAACAGGCGGGTGGGCAGAGCGAAGCGTACGTATTCTGTATTATGGCCGGGCAGTGTTGATTCGGGCAGGTGACGGGAGTGTCCATGCCGCCACGGTGTTTATGGGTCATGGCGTCCACATGTTTCCCCGGCGATGGCTGCGGGAGGATTCGGTTTTTCTCGGGTATGTGGCCCCATATGCGCTGAGCCAATTCCAACATGGCGGATATTTGCTATTGGGGTATGGTAAGGAATTGCGGATTGCAGTGGTGTTGTGAAAGTGTCCCGTCCGCTGTCGTATTAGGCGGCCACTTGCGTGATGCTTAGAACAACCAGTGTTCGTGGGTCGCCTATTGAAGGTCAGCGAACGATATCTCGTTCCCATTGTTTCCTGACGTGTCATTTCAATTTGAGGAGCTCTAATTTCAGAGAATGGGTCTTGAGTGGGGAATTCAGAAGCCCGTTCGCATTTGTTCAAAGTGTCCCCTCCTTGGGCGCTACGCTGCTGTGAGTAGGTCGCAATGGAACTATACAGGCTGTCTCTGCCGAACCCTGGCCGAAGTCCTCGGAGATGCAAGAAGTAGGCATTAAGATCTTTTAGCTCTCTCATCGTGGTTTCCTCGTTACACGGGGACGTTTTCATTGAAGCCACCTTGCTTTATAGTACGCGATGTAGTCCAGGAATAGGTTTCGGCTGCTTCAGGTTCAGCTCTTTCATTACGGGTCGGTGCTTTATGAAGCGTAAGCTGTTTCCCTTTAAGCACAGTAAACTCTGAACAAGGAAGGTGCTGGTTTATATGCACTTTTTCCAGGTTTACAAAGACGACATGGTCATTGGCTAGCTGATAGCCGTGCGCACGAGTGAAATTCACAAACATGACTTTGCACTGTTTTGGGAGGGCGGGTTTATGACGCGAGTTTGATAATGCGAGCCCCGGCCTTCCAAGCACATGAGGTCGCACGTGCGGTGCATTCTGGGATTTGCAGTTCTGTGGCTCGGAACGTACGCGCGAAATGTGAAGCACGGTGAGCCCGCGGTATGCGGCCCAACCAAGGACGCATCCCCAGCGAGGCGAGGCGCTTTATCGTTTACTATAGTCATGTACACCGGAATATCCTGCACAGACACGTAGCCTAGCGCTGCCATGATACAACCTGTGCTTAGAGTAGCGTGCGCCCGACTGGTAAAGTTGCTGCTTTGTTATTGCATCCAGCTATATAATACACGTAACATTACACCCACCACGCTCGCTTTTCACTAGCTGCGTGGGCGTCGGGAGCTTTCGATGCCATACTTGCGCGTTTCTCATCGGTTTTCATAGCTAGCTCCAAATACTGCAACTTCATTCTTGTGAAAATAATTCATTCAGCTTTAGAGTATGACGCCACCGCGATTTTATACCCAGATCAGTTCAAAGTCACTGAAGTTACCTGACCTTTTCCAGAGCTCGTTATAACTTCATTCGGGTGGGCTAACAATTTAGTCTCCATGGGCAGGACGTCACGCATGAGGGCCTGAGGCAGTTACTCATTGACCGCTATCCGGCACTGTTCAATCAGAATAGCGCCTCACCATGTAATGTCCTGGCAAAGTCGTCAGACAGCGCCGTGAACTATGCGGACCCGGGCATCATCCAGCAACTGCGGGCTACCGCCTGCCGCTGAGGAGGGCCGGGCTTGTCTTTATCTGAAATGGAAAGTACAGCTATCTGCTAGAGATGGGCTGATTTGACCACTACCGGGTGCGCAGCATCTCCAAGACAGTGCACTGCAGAGGGACAGCAGTGACTTGTATCTGTGCAGGGGCCTCTCGGATGAAGAGACGGGAATGGTGTCTAGCCTGTTGTCACCACTTCTATCCTCGTGTAACGTTACAGCGCTATGGCCCCCTTCACGTGGTTTGAACCAGGATGAGTCACAGGTAAAAGGCTTTTAGGAATAATGGCGCACAAACACAGTGGTGTAATTCCCCGGAGTTACTGTCAACTTCAGCACAGAGGAACTGGTCGACCCATTACAAGGGCAGCCATTTAGTGCAGGAAGCTTAGTCAGTTATAATTGTACAGTGAAGGGCAATTGATTCGAAAACAGCTACTGAACTTGTTCCATTAATAAAGCAATGTACGCAAAAGACTATCACACACTGAAGAAACATTTTATTAAAGGAATGTTTTATTACCAATTGCGTAACAAGTTTATTGCCCAGGGCCAGAGTAATAAAAGTGTGGGATGAAGATTATCACACACTGAAGGAACTTCTATTAAAAGAATGTTTATTGCCAACAGCGTAATAGGCTTATAATGCTCAGGGCTCGAGTAGGGGTGTCACGTGGGTTGGCCTCCCACCCAATTTTCTAGGAGCCCGATTACCGGAGCCACACATTCAGCCTTTGGCCTCCATAGGGCGAGATCGGAGCTCATTCAGAACGCTGCTCTGATTCATCACATCTAAGGGGTGAGCGAGGGTAGGCAATGAGACTTATGGAGTAAGCCATCTTTCGGGACAACACTTCCTGTCGTGACATCAGCGTCCCCGCACTGCAGTTGGGAGCCGGGCCATGAGGCTGGACCTGGGCGTCGCCTGGCCGGATGGCCGACGCTCCAGCGGATGCGGGTGCCAGGGGGGAGGGGACCCCTGCTTTCGCCCCCAACAATGACCCGGGGGAAGTGGTGTTAGGGTCACCTTAAGGATCACACTGCAACAAATGGCACTCTCAAACTACAAGAACACGCTGGGAATGCACTTCCATAGTCAGGGGGGGTGGGATGCTTCTATATCAATAGATCCCCCTTCAGATAATAGAGAGGGCATGCATTGGCTTGGAAGTACGCGGGCGCTGGGTCACATCTGCAGGGGCATAGTTATCATAGTTAAGGAGAATAGCGGGGTGTCTAGTTTAGCCTTATGAAGAGTTAGTACACGCAAAGTGGGCGAAGATGCGCAGCAATCGCGGACAAGTCAGAGTGTTACGAAGGATGCACGTACCCCTAGGTTCCCATATGACCATAAAATAGTTCCATTGACAAGAAAATGTAGAGAAAATACATGGAGGCATGGGACAGGGTTGGCCCATGTCCTACTCCAGAATAGCACGATTGGCAGTAGTGGTGGGGACAGGGCTTCTAATGAATGTTTTCTTCTGCTCTATATGCAGGACCGGCGCTGGAGAACCGCTCTACCCACAAGGGAAGACCACATGCTAGCAACAGGATAAGGGTTGTAAAACACGTGGGGCAGTTTGACAGGATCAGGGACCCATCCCCTCCTCAGTTGCCATCCAGTTCCAGATGTGGGGTGCACAGCTTACACACATGACAGTGATACGCGGGCAGTCACCGGGTGGGAAATATTAGGTAGCCCCTGGGCAAGAGTGTGACGTTCCTACCTGAAGAATATGAGTAGGTCAGGCGGTAGGGCCAAGAACTGGATCAAGCTGGTTACTGTTCTTGCAGGGTTGATCCGAAATTCCAAGGTGGGTACCGACCTGAGTTCATGTGCAGACACTGGGTCTGCAGTTAGTGCAGCGAGAATAGATTTGCCAACGGTTGTGTAATAAACAGACGAGGGGTTGATTTATGACAAAAGTAGCAAACAGGGAGCAAAACCATGTTGCTAGGTAGTGAAAAGCGTATATATCTTGTCTTTTAAAGACTTCAATCTAGGGTTCGCTTTGCCTTAGGAGTGGGGCTATCTACTTGCCCCTGCTGTACACTTGCTGCGGTATTGCTTTCATCACTTATTGTAGAACAGAGGCGTAGTGAACGCATGAAAAATCCTTTTCTGCATTAAGGTACACCAGTCACAATTCGAAAGGAGTATACCTGAGGTTGTTAATACTAGTAACATACAGAGTTGCAGTGTTTAGCTTGGTGATAACAGCCGTTCTATGTTAACTTAATGCCTGCACCAGGCCTGGCCGGGGCCGCGAGTGGGGCATTATTGATCCCGGTTTCGTGCAGGGAACAAGATTGGGGGGCAGGGTTTCTATTATTCCTGTAATATGAGATGACCATTGTGGCCCATGCCTTTAACATTCTGGCACCTAATGGAGCTGTCGAATTAAGGTAAGGGATTGTAACTAACGATGTGTATATGACAATTCAGGCTAGCTTATGTGTCTTTCTAACTAAGAGAACCATTACTGGCAACGTCACAAATCTGCTGTGTTTTAATTAACAGTTCCATCATTCAGTCGGAGCGAGTTTAGGTATACTCGGAGAATGCATCCATTTGTGAAGAGTGAGCTCTGGCGGTACATGCATGGCCCTGTGTACGTTACGTAACAGATTATTAGTTAATATATCTGGTTGTACTAGCAGGGCACAGACAGGCGCAATATCAGCCAATGAGTTGCCCCCTAGGGTGGCCAGGGCCCGGTTAGGGAGCCCGAGTAACAAAGGGCATCGCCTGTTAGAGGGGTTGGTAATGAATTCCAATGGCACGCTACGAAGGGGCTCAGGTAGGGGGGGCAAGAGTTTTGACTGCTCAATTCAATCCACCAAGGTAATCACTGGTGTTGGCAGCCTATAATTAATACACAATTAGACCGTTCCGCTGGGACCAGAGCGTGACAATTAAAAAGGGGTTTGTCCCTCCCGTGCCCGGGCTTTATTAACTCTGGCGTGGCTTGACACAGTCGTATCACTCGCAAGCCTGAATAATTATCAGTGCTGGCTTATGCGTTCACGGCGCGCGATTTTACTTCTTCCCAACG
This sequence comes from Lissotriton vulgaris, assembly GCF_964263255.1. Lineage (NCBI taxonomy): Eukaryota > Metazoa > Chordata > Amphibia > Caudata > Salamandridae > Lissotriton > Lissotriton vulgaris. The sequence continues at coordinate 807,064,922 of NC_141695.1, read as the reverse complement.
ATGCTTTATTTATCACTATACAACTGTTATGCCGTCTAGGTGGGTGGACATAACAAGGGTATTGACCATCGCTTAGTTAAAAGGGGCCTTAGTTGCTGAAACAATCGAAGCACGCATAATCACGAAATACGTTAAAACAGGAAAGCACCCCCATTTGGTGGGGCGTTCGTACGTCTCCAGACTCGAACAATGGGCGTCACACAGGAAATGGGAGTTGGCCTTTGCAAAGACACGGATAATATGGATGGGCTCACCGGGATGAGATGGGGTCAGCTGAAGCGCAGGCTGGGGCAGGGCGTGGCAGCCTGGGGGGGACCTCCCAACATGCTAGTGATACACTTGGGTGGTAATGACCTGGTAACCATGGGGAGGCGAGCCTTAGTGGAGGCCATGCTGCGGGAGTGCACGGCGATAACAAACGAGCTGGGGATCACTGAATTGGTATGGTCAGAGATTGTTCCGCGCGGACATGGATGGGAGCACGGCCACCCCTTGCTGAGAAGGGTGAACAGGGCTATGCAAAATGCATGGAGAAGAGGGGCCTGGGGTTTATTAGGCACGCACTAATACAGGAAAGGACTGTTGGGGACTACGAAAGGGATGGGGTTCACTTGTCCGGGATTGGTATGGATGTTTTTCTCCTTGACTTACAGGAAGCTCTGGCAGCAGCAGGGTGCCTATGATCTGAGGGTGCTAGGTATAAAGGTGGCTAGGTGGTGGGGGGCTCTGTCATCGACGGGGGCCTCCTCCAGAGCTGTGGCGGAGTACAGGGCGATCTGGAAGCAGATGGACAGTAAGGGTACCTCTGCGGCAGAAGGAAACAGCAATACCTCTGCCTGGCACGGTAGGGGTGCCCGAGCCAAGAACCTGGAGCCGAGGGGGTTCCAGGAAACAACGTCGGCGCCCCGTTAGTCCTTCGGGCGGTCGGGGGGCCTAAACCGACCGGGGGTGTGCCTCATCGCTCCGCCCTGACAGGGGGGGCGGGAGTAAACGAGAACTATTAAAGTATTGCACCGTCAAGAGCATCGACTTACCGTGCAAAGTGGCTAATTAGGCAGGCGGGTCAGCGAGGGGCTGCCGTCTTGGATCGCCCGTAAGATGACCCACCTATCTGCTGTTGTATGCAAATAAACCTGCACCACCGTTTTCCCACATTTATGTCTCATGAGTCTTGGTTGTGTATGTAGTGGGTGCAAGTGGAGCGAGCGATGGCGGTGTGGGCACTATGCCGCTGGCCGCGCGACGCGAAGGGGAGATAACGCGAGACAGCGTCTTAGTGACACATGCCTCGCGAGCAAAACGTCCTCAGCGCGACAGTCAGGGTGCCGCCCCCTTTAAGGGGTGGCCAATGCAGGGCGAGCATGGAAGGTGGTGGGCGGTCCTAGGGCCTTTATCTAGGCCAGCATGGTTCTTTCCTTCCTCTTTTCCGCCGCGTTTCGTCTTGCTACTCTGCGCTGTTCCCACCCTGGCCCAGACCCAGCGGCAGAGCAGCAGGTTGGTATGAACAATTAATGGTCTGTTTTGTGTTGCAGGCGGAGTCACAGGGCGATCTGGAAGCAGATGGACAGTAAGGGTACCTCTGCGGCAGAAGGAAACATCAATACCTCTGCCTGGCACGGTAGGGGTGCCCGAGCCAAGAACCTGGAGCCGAGGGGGTTCCAGGAAACAACGTCGGCGCCCCGTTAGTCCTTCGGGCGGTCGGGGGGCCTAAACCGACCGGGGGTGTGCCTCATCGCTCCGCCCTGACAGGGGGGGCGGGAGTAAACGAGAACTATTAAAGTATTGCACCGTCAAGAGCATCGACTTACCGTGCAAAGTGGCTAATTAGGCAGGCGGGTCAGCGAGGGGCTGCCGTCTTGGATCGCCCGTAAGATGACCCACCTATCTGCTGTTGTATGCAAATAAACCTGCACCACCGTTTTCCCACATTTATGTCTCATGAGTCTTCTTGGTTGTGTATGTAGTGGGTGCAAGTGGAGCGAGCGATGGCGGTGTGGGCACTATAAGCCGACCATAAGCTAGCAGATTTCAACAGACAGCACATGCACTGTCTGACGCGAAACCTAAAAACAACAGGGTAAGACACCAACATGACTCAAGACTCATGACTCATAGGAGCAAAGATAAACGCATAGGGTTCTTTAGCTTCATTACACGTACATTTGATACATTTTCTAGCATAATGTATTGAGTTCTATTCTGACGCAAAAATAGCAATACTCTTCTCCTTTTACCTGCATTCTACCCAGGAAAACAAGGCCATAACATCTCATTAACTCACGTTATTTCTCATTAACTCACGTTATTTCTCAGAACTTGGAACTGAAGCTGGAAAACTTCCCAGGGTGCGTCATGGACCAGAAGTTGCGTCTGTTTTGTAGCTTCTGAAAGGCATTGAGACGTCTCCTCCTTTCTTGCTTCAACTTTTTAGCCTTTTTCACCTGAAGTAGGAGTCATATTAGAGCACTCATTAGAACAAAGGCTCGAAACGTGTTTAACAGTTCCCTCTTGTATTAGGTACCCAAGAATGACCTGACACACATTCAATACAGTAAGGATATGACGCACCATTCTGTACGGCAACATAGCTAATTGACAATGTTAATGCTTCCAACAACAGAAGCACAGGAATTTGTTTCTAAACTCAAACTTTCATTTAATTATACATTCTTTGAAAATGCTCGATTGTGGCGATTCCTGAACCAGTTTAACCACCTTGCAACCGCATTTTTAATTTTTATTTTTGACTTTCTTGTACAAATAAAAAGTACATCCAGGGGACATGGAGAAGAAAGCATAATACATCTTGCAGTTTCCCCACGTACCAAAATACGATATCACAATAATATTTATATTAACATGGAGAGGTGCCCCTTGGTTGACCCAACACGTAAGCAGCTGAATACTACGTCTTACACAGACTTAATCAGAGCTCAAGATCTGATATTTACCAGAATGTAGTCCGACTCCATAAATTCTATCTTAACAATAAAGGCAACCTGCATGTTTTGGAAAGCAATAGTCTTAAATGTAAAGCTCATGGCCCCAGGAAGATTAGGCAGAACAAGGTAGATTGCTGTATGGCACAGCTCCTTGCACACTGCGTTTTAACTACTATCTTTTTCATTGCAGCAACTTTAATTTAGGACACGGGCACTCGAATACTCATCTCAGTAGGCACACAACATTCCCATTAACAGATTCTTTAGGATTAGAAGCAAACTCATTCCAATTAAAAGGCATTGTTCTCGTAGGGATGGTGCATTGCTTACCCATCTGAATGCAGCACACAATCTCTACTTAACCTTCAAAACCTATTTAGCGACGTACAAATCTGGGAAATGTCCAACCCAGCTTGAAATCCTACACTGATCACTGATTACATAGTTACTCCTGCCTTACGCCTCTACAACCAACAAACCAACCAAGAGAATGAGTGCTGTCACTGAAACAGTGAAAAAGTAAACTGATCAATAATGCAACATTAGTCCAGACGCCACAGTTAAGTCAAATTCAGAAAGTAAACGAGTATAACGTCTAATCTATTGGCTATCCTGATGTGCAAGCTCAGGCAGGTTTATACCTAGTAACCTAATGCGGCAACACAAGAGATCTATTCCGGGCAGACTACAGGGAGCAATTTACCCCAAAATGACCGCTTTATTGAAATATGCTGAGCAACCCATGCCTCACTTTGACCTGTGTGGCTGAAAGTTCACACCTCTCAGCAACATTCATATTTCAAGAGGTAGACATCAACAACTATCTTTAAGTGTCATTCTTACCTTCCCGCTGTCAAACTCCTCATCCCATTCATCGATTACAGTTTGGTCTTTGGAATCCCTAAAGTCCTGGATGGCGTCCTGACTTATGGCAGACACTGCCCCGTCCCAAGTCAGCACTGTAGGTCAGAGAAATACAACAGTACATAAATAACTGGTGAATGAGCATATTCTATACAGAGGCCTTCTGTGAAGAGGACGTGGGACAGTCCTAGAAATTAACAGAAACGATCGTCAATGCCACACTGTTCGTAAAAGGCGTGGGCAGCAGCATGTTAAAAATGTTACTGTAAGAGGATTCCTTCCATGCAGAGTTAGTACATAAGAACTAGCAAAGCAGAATCAATCGGAGTGCACTATCACAGTCCACATCCTAGTAAGCAGATATAACAACTGTCCTACCCGCACAGAAGAGTGTCTTTTTTATTTAAATGATTATTTAGGTTAGTATTCAGCAGGTTTACAAAGTCCTACAACCATAGATGCTCCAAGTGAAGAGAAAGGAAGTGTCAAAAACAGAAGGATTACTCAGACATGTATCATCATAATCACAGTCGCGCAGTGATCAGAAGAATAAGTTACTTACCTTCGTTAGAGCTCTTTCTGGTGGATTCTCTACTATGTAACTGCAGATTCCTCACCTTAGAATGCTCCCCAATCACTAGACTGGATTCGGAACCTTTCAAGCGATGCTCTTGCTCACCACTCGGTGGCACTATGTGCCTCCACACGAACTCTAACAACCTGGAAGTGTCAAGAGTGGAGCATGCAAGCATCACGCATGCACGCTGACATCAGTTTCCGCTTCTAAGGCCTCATTCTGCGCCCTTAGCAGCGGACCGTGAATGGTTGTTTTTACCAGTGTGCAGGTTCTAACTTGGAACATTATTTAATGTAAAATAGGCCACTTAAGAGAACAGGGAGATGGGAGCGCACTAAATCTTCGGCTAGAGTATCTACCAGTGTTACCAAAAGTAAGTAACTTGTTTCTGATTTATCTTTTTAACTGCTGATTCCTCACCTAAAAATATTATACCAAAGCAGTACCTCCCCAAAGTGGAGGATCTGTGGAGTGAGGTCAGACCAAAAACTCTTGCAGAACCTAAGGGGTAAAATGTCATACACGCCGGACCTGACTGTCAAGGCAGTATTGCTTCGTGAATGGTGCAGGCTGGCAGATGTCAACAACAGGCAATACACGTGCCAACACAGTGGTAGCTGCCTTGGGCGAAGTGGAATGGACCTTCTGTGGGCCGCTTCTTGGCCAGGCTGTAGCAGAACTTGATGGAGAGGACATTCAACCTCGATAGTATACCCTTCTGCATAAAGTTCAATTTCTTCACCTGGGAGAATCCCACAAAAAGCTGATTGTCCAAACAAAGTGTTCCTTGGTACGATCAACATGAAAGCTAAACGCCCAATTTAGGTCCAGCAACTGTAGCCTCTCCTCTTTCAAGCAATAAGTGGGACAAAGAACGCAGGATTACCAGATGTGAAAAAGTGTCACAACTTTAGACATGAACACTGCCTGAGTCCTCAACACCAACTTGCCTAGGGTAAAAAGTGGTGTACGGCGGTTACACTGAGTGCCTTTAATTCACTCATGCGACAAGACGGTGTGATCATAATGAGGAGGACGGTGTTTGAAGTCAGGAGACGCAATGATCAACTATGCTGCGGCTTGAATGGTGTTCACATGAGAAAAGTTCAAACCAAATTAAAGTCCCACTTTGCCATTACAAATGTTTTGAGAGTAAACCGGTTTCAAACCTTTTAGAAACCTCATCATAACAGGTGATTTAAACAGGGACAGTTGGTCCAGCAAAAGTAGAAAGGCCAAAAGGGCCCACAAATAACCTTACATAGAGATCACTGAAAGGCTTTGGTGGGCCAGCAACAAAACAAAGAAAAGAACATCCAATAGCTTGGCTTGTGAAAGCCCACACTAGGCAATAAATCTCTCCCCACACCCAGCATAAGCTGACTTTTCTTTTTTTTTGCAGTTTTATATTGTGCAAACCAGACCCAAAGGCATTGGAGCACTAGTTACTTTACACAAGGTCACATTTTCTTTAGGCATGAGGAGATTAGGCGAATTGCCAAGAATGATGGGATGTTGATCTGACGCAGAGATACAAACCTAGTTCCCCAGTTTTAAAGTTGGCAGGGCTGGGCGTAACACCATATCATCTAACACTCTTTGGAAGGGTGTCTGGCAGCCAGAATGATGTCCACCTCTTCAAGCAGCAGATCAAAGGCAGTCAACTGCCACCCACCAAACTCCACAAATGGAGGTTTAAATTGTGCAGGTTCAGGTGCAGGACACTACCCTGCTGTTGTGACAGATAGTGCTCCGGAAACAGAAGCCTGATCAGAGGACGGTTACTCATGTCCTGAAGTTACGGGTACCACTCTTTCCTGGCCAGATCTGGACCACTAGGATAACTTGGGCCCTGTTGCTCCTAATTAAAAAAAAAATTGGGACACGAAAGACAGGGGTGGGAAGGCGTACAGGGATCCAGCGTCATATTCCAGACGGAATGCATTTTCTATTGAACGTTCTTGTGAAATCTCCAATGCAAAAAACCTTTGATACTACATGTTTGATGGTGGAGAAAAAGATCTAGCCAGGGTTCTCCCCGCTGTTGGAAGATGCCCTGCGCCACCTCAGGATGTGGAACTATTCGAGATCTGCCAGATGGCATCTACTTAGCTAGTCTGCTCTGGCATTCAAGGATCCTGCCAAGTGGTCCATGACCAGGAAAATGCCCTGATGCTCCAACCAACTCCAGAGGCACAGAGCTTCCGGACAATGAATCCAGGTTCCTACTCAGCCCTACTTGTTCCAATACAACATGGCAGTGGTGTTGTTTGTAAGAAACTGCACCAGTCTTTGCTTTGTTGAACTGCAGGAAAACCTTCATTGCCAGAAAGGCTTATAACTTTAACAGCCTGATGTGGAGCTGGGCTTCAATCGAAGGCTATATACCTCTGATCTCCACTTCCTCCAGATGAGCTTCCCTTCCTCCAGCTAACTTCCCCAACCCAGTAGTGATGCCTCCGTAAGCTCTGGGTGTGGAAGGGAAAGGGGCCTGCTGCAGGAACAATTGCATTCAAGTAGCCACCACTGCAAATCGTGAGCAGTCTCTTCCGAAATCTGGTTGACAACTGATAGATTTCTTAGGTGCTGGGTCCACTGGAACTTCAGTTTCCATTGCAGAAACGTCTGCATGTGCCATAGGGTGTGGTTGACCAAGAAGATGCAAGAAAGAAGAGGCCAAGAAGTAGGGGTAGGAGGAACTTGCAGAGTTTCACTCTGCAGAATTCTGCAAACGGGCAGATATAGGCACTATGCGCTGCCTGTGCTCTGATTTTGCACCAGGAGCTCGTTCAGTGCTGAAAGATCAGCACAAATGGAACCACGAGATGCGCCAGAGGGCACTGCTTCTTGAGGTAATTTTGCTGCCAGTCTAGTAGATTTTCTACTCTAGCAGCAGCTTTCTGACAGCGAAGGATCGTGACCGCCTGGATTGGAGAAATTGCGCTAGGTGCCATCCCAACGACCTAATATATCATACTAGGGGATGGCAAATATCGCTCACCAACTTACAGTTAGTGAGACGCGCATGACAAAAAACTCCACCATGCGGTAGTTGAAGGCATTTGGCTGGAACCCTGTATTATAATCCTAAGGCGGAGTAGCCAAAAGTTTGCCAAATCTGCCAGTGGTTCGGATTTTATCACCCAGCCCTACCAAGAAGACACAAATGTCCTGGACTCGTGGCAGAGGGAAGACCCTGAAATGCATTGAGTCTGGGACAACTCAAAGGAATGGCAGCCTCCGCAAAGAAGTCAAGTGCAACTTCGGCTTGGTTGAGAACCCCAACAATGTGAAGACGTTTGCAGACATTTGAAGCTGGTCTATGATTGACTATGGAGAGCCTGCCTTCAACAGCCAGTCATTTAGGAAAGGGAAAACTGGCACCTCCAACATCCAAAGATGTGTGGCAACCACTGCCATCGCTTTTGTGAACCACCAAGCTTTGGTCAAAGGCCAAAGGGAAGCACTGCCAACAGACTCCTTCTGGTCGACCTTAAACCATAGATAACATCTCTGGGACTACAGGATGGGTATATGAAAAAAAGCATCCTGCAGATCCAAAGACCCCAACCAGTCGTCCAAGTCTAGGGCAACCAAGATCTAGGCCAGTGTGAGCATCTTAAATTTGTCCTTTCGAAGGCCCAATAAAGGCCAGAGGGCTCTGTTCTTTTTAGACACACAGAAATAACAAGATTAACAACCCTCTCCTCTTTCAAAGCCCGGAACATGTTCCTCTTTGTAGCAACTTGGGAGAGCAACACTAGCATATTTTTTTAAAAGAATGGAGAAGTGTTCCTCAGAAAGTTTGGGGTGGTGGTGGTGGTGTGGGGTCTCTCTCTCGAGGAAATTTGGCGGGGCAAAAACGAAAGTCTAGGGCATAGCTATGCTTAAGGATTTGTATTATCACCTGTCGGATGTGATGGATCCCCATACTGGGAGAAAATATCTCCATGGGATGGGAAAGTGCCACTAAGGGCAAACTAAAGCAGCTTGGTGGCTGGTGCTGCAGGGGAAGAGGACCAGTGACCCTGCTAGCCTCCACATTGCTGCCAACCCCATGTCCCAGATCTCGAAAGGACTGGGGCGACTATTGCTGCTGAGGTTGGGCAACTGTCACAGTTTATATGCCAGCTCACTGGAGTAGCCTCTGAATTTTCTCAATTAATGTGGGACCTCCTTGGCAGGAGATAAGAAAACAAGTTACTTACCTGTAACTTCAGTTATCCAGTATTGGTATCTTTCATAGATTCACATGCCTGAATCATTCCCCGTCGTCGAGGCGGGAGTCCCACGGTAAATAAAAAAGCAGTGCCAAAAGCACTTTGCAGTAGTAGGCCCTAGAAAAAGGCCTGAGGCCTATATTATAGTAGCCTATCTACCTCATTATGCTAAAAGACCCAAAGTCTTTGCTCCAACCAATCAGCTCACAGCACCCTCTAGAACCTTCCCTGCAGAGCCAGCTCTCCTCAGATTTTCGTAGCACAAGTGGGAACAAGTATCCCAAACTTAGAGAACTGACTCTCCGGGGAGGAGGGTGGGTGCATGTGAATCTATGAAAGATACCAATACTGGATAACTGAAGTTACAGGTAAGTAACTTGTTTTCTTATCCAGTATTGGGGTATCTTTCATAGATTCACATGCCTGAATCAGAATAGCAAGCAGTAAGCCAGGCAAAGTCGGTTGCGGATGGTGGGAGACTTATTGCAGTGCACCCCCATGAATGTATCGTCAACAACCAACAAACGCCTAGAGATTGATCTATTAATAAATCATGTTCAAGTTCAAACATTGAAAGTATGCATTTTCTTTCTGGAAAGAAAACCTAAGCATCATACAAAGATTACATCATATGTTAACATATGTCTGCATATTTAAAAACAATCTAATGAATTGCATGTACTTTATATGAAATAAGTGAACATCAGTACCTGAACATACTCCTTATGGAAACAGGTGGCGTAAAACAGCTTGGCCCACTGCCGCATCACCCTGATTTGCTGATTGCAGGCAGTAATGTCTTGTAAACGTGTGGACATTCTTCCATGTCACAGCACGGCAAATGTTCTCAAGCGTCACTCCTGCAAACAAAGCCGCAGACGCTGCTACAGCTCTTGTGGAGTGAGATCGAACAGATCTTGTCAATGGTCGATTAGCCTTGACGTGGCAGAATTGAATCGCGGATGCGATCCATCTTGAAATTGTGGCTTTAGTGACCGCTTTCCCCAATGTAGTCTGGCCATAAGCTACAAACAGTTGATCTGATTTTCTCAAAGTCTTGGTTCTCTGAAGATAGAATTTTAAGCATCGTTTGATGTCCAAAGAATGCAATGTCTTTTCAGCTGGGGTTGACGGGTTTGGAAAGAAAACTTTCAGCTTGACAGGTTCATTTAGATGAAACTGGGAAGGCACTTTCGGTATGAACGTTGGATTCGTTCGTAAAGTGACATAGTCCTGGGAGAAATGTAAAAAGGGCTCCTTTATAGTGAAAGCTTGAATTTCTCCCACTCTTCTTGCGGAAGTTAGCGCCAATAATAAAGCAATCTTCCATGTCAAGAACTTTAGGTCGGCTCTATGGATAGGCTCGAACGGATGCTTCATCAGTTGTGATAGAACCGTGTTGAGCTCCGGACTAGAAAGCGGAGCACGATATTTCTTTTCTATTCTGGGTAACACAGCAGGCACAGATGCAGGGTTTTTCATTATCTTTATGCCTTCCTTCCAAATAAACTCAATCATGGGAATGGCTCTAGATATCTTTCTTGTTTCCTCTTTAAAGTCATGGAGAAAACACTCCGTTTGCTCCACTGTAACCGGGAGCTTAAACCTGGTTGATGCCCTCTGCATCAGGTTGTGAAAACCACCTACATCTTCAGGCGGTGAATCTGAAGGTTGTGGAGTTGGAGGGGACGGCATGGGTATAACATTCATCCCATGGGTCTGATGAAGGTATGTTAGGCAACTCTCCATCTTCTACCTCCTCTTCTGATGACGTATCTTCCATGTCACAGCACGGCAAATGTTCTCAAGCGTCACTCCTGCAAACAAAGCCGCAGACGCTGCTACAGCTCTTGTGGAGTGAGATCGAACAGATCTTGTCAATGGTCGATTAGCCTTGACGTGGCAGAATTGAATCGCGGATGCGATCCATCTTGAAATTGTGGCTTTAGTGACCGCTTTCCCCAATGTAGTCTGGCCATAAGCTACAAACAGTTGATCTGATTTTCTCAAAGTCTTGGTTCTCTGAAGATAGAATTTTAAGCATCGTTTGATGTCCAAAGAATGCAATGTCTTTTCAGCTGGGGTTGACGGGTTTGGAAAGAAAACTTTCAGCTTGACAGGTTCATTTAGATGAAACTGGGAAGGCACTTTCGGTATGAACGTTGGATTCGTTCGTAAAGTGACATAGTCCTGGGAGAAATGTAAAAAGGGCTCCTTTATAGTGAAAGCTTGAATTTCTCCCACTCTTCTTGCGGAAGTTAGCGCCAATAATAAAGCAATCTTCCATGTCAAGAACTTTAGGTCGGCTCTATGGATAGGCTCGAACGGATGCTTCATCAGTTGTGATAGAACCGTGTTGAGCTCCCATTCCGGTGGTGAGGGCTTGACTGGGGGATAAGCCTGGAACAGACCCCTCATAAATTGCTTGATTAGCGATGAAGAGCAGAGTGACTGAGAGTTGGTCATCTTTCTGTACCCGGATAAGGCCGCTAAGTGGACCTTTATTGATGAAAAAGAAAGGCCAGATTGCGCTAAATGTAACAAATAGGGCAATATCTTTTCTGCCGGTGCCTCTATAGGGTGTAAAGCACTAGAGATGCACCATGCGCAAAAACGCTTCCACTTGAGACGATAAGTTTTTAATGTACTCTGGGCTCTTGCCTGCTCTAAAATGTCCCGGCATTCCTGAGGAATTTGAAGATGCTCGAATTCTAAGAAGTTAGGAGCCATGCGTGCAATTTCAGTGATTGAGGATCTGGGTGAAGCACCTGGCCCTCGTTTCGTGACAGTAACCCCGGAGTTACACGCAGTTTGATCGGTGGTTCCTGTGAAAGTAGCATGAGTTCCTGAAACCAGTACTGGCGAGGCCACTTGGGAGCAATGAGGAGAAGGCGACAACTCGCCACTTTCATTTTGCGCACCACTCGTGGAATCAGAGGGATCGGAGGAAAAGCGTATGCATAGGTCCCTGACCATCGCATCGAAAGGGCATTCCCCCTTGACCCCTGTTGAGGAAATCTGCTGGCGTAGTACCGATATTTCTTGTTCTGTTGGGTCGCAAATAGGTCCAACCTGGGTTTGCCCCATCTCTGAAACACATAGTTCAACTGGCCGTTGTCCAGTTCCCACTCGTGGCAATCTGACAATGTTCTGCTCAGTTTGTCTGCCAAAGTGTTGTAGAGGCCTCTGACGTGCTCCACTTTGAGGGTTATGTTGTGAACTGTTAACCATTTCCATAACTCTTGGGCTTGTTTGGATAGCGTTGCCGATCTCGTTCCTCCCTGCTTGTTGATATAAAACATGCTTGTGGTGTTGTCCGTTCTGACTAGAACCGAGGATCCCACTATCCTGGGGAGGAACGCTTGAAGAGACAGACAAATGGCTTTCAACTCTAGGCTGTTGATGTGGCATTTCTTGTGTTGCTGAGACCATTTTCCCTGCACTTGCAGTTCCTGGAGATGACCACCCCAACCCTCCATGGACGCATCCGTTGTCAGAATAAAATCCGGAGGATTCTGCAAGAATGAAAGCCCCTGTTCCAGATTGCTGATCTGAGACCACCATTGGAGTGCATGCACCATCCTGTTGGTGATTGTGATGGTGTCCTCGAATGAACCTGTCGCTTGATGCCATTGACAGTTTAGCTCCTCTTGCAGTGGTCGCATCTTTAGACGCGCCAATGGAATGAGGTTGATGGCTGAAGAACACATCCCCAGAAGTGATGCAAATAGGCGAACTGAAAGTGACCTTCTTCTTGCCGGTTTTCTGGCCAACGCCTGCAGACGGAGTTGTCTCTCTCGAGATAAGGATGCCTTGCATTCCACCGTGTCCAAGCAAGCTCCTAGGAACAACAGGCTTTGTTTTGGATGCATCTGAGATTTTGTTTTGTTGATTGTGAGGCCTAGCGATGCGAAGAGATTGCGGCATGCCCTAATGTCGGCTCTTACTTTGGCTTCTGATGGACCTTTGACTAGCCAGTCGTCCAAATACGGGAAGACCTGCACTTTTGCTGCCCGAAGAGCTGCTGCCACAGGGGCCAGGCACTTCGTGAAAATCCTTGGGGCCGACTTGAGGCCAAATGGGAGAACTTTGAATTGATAATGGGCGCCGGCCACAGTGAAACGGAGGTACTTCCGATGGTTTGGGTGGATTGGGATGTGGAAGTATGCGTCTTCCATGTCCAAGGAAGCCATGTAATCTCCCTCGTTGAGGCAACTGAGAATGTCCGAGAGGGTGACCATTCGAAATCCCTGCTTCTTGAGATATTTGTTCAGATTGCGCAGGTCTAGGATCGGTCGCCATTCCCCTGTTTTCTTTTTTATGAGGAAAAAACGGGAATAGAAACCTGTCCCTCTCTGATGGATTGGAACCTTCTCTACTGCGTTCTTGAGTAGCATAGCTTGCACCTCCTTGAACAATAAGTGAAGACGAGGGGGAGGGGGACCCCTGGGCGGAGTTGGTGGAGGTTTGGTGATGAACTCTAGGGTGTGACCATGTTGGATCAAGTCTAACACCCACCGATCCGATGTTATATTCTGCCATTGCTGTTGGAAAGCAGATATTTTCGCGCCCACGGGAAAGTAAGGGGTTGGAGGTGGCGCCCAATTGCTCTCACTGTTTCTTGTGACTGTCTCGTCCTTGGATGTTTGCGCGCCTTCTTCCTCCTTGGCGAGAGAAACCAGCCGATCCAGATTGTCTGTAAGAGGACTGGTAGTTTTGGCGGTATTGTGGTTGATACTGTCTGCCTTGCTGGTAATAACTTCCTCTGGACGAATAACCTCGTCCTCTAGCTCCTCTGAACGATCCTCTTTTATATTGCAAAGATCCTAGTGACTTTGCAGTATCTGTGTCAGTTTTAATCGTCTGGAGAGCCTCATCGACATGTTTTCCAAAGAGGGACTCTCCGTCATATGCCATGTCCAGTATTTTCAACTGAACCTCCGGACGAAACGTAGTGGCTTTTAACCACCCTTGACGTCTCAGGACAGCTTCCCCAGCCAACTGCCTGAAATTCGTATTCGCCATATCTAGAGCGCAGTTGATGGATTCTTCCGCTGCCCGCTCTCCTTCCATTAAAACTTTCCTGGCTTCTTGTCTTGTGTCCTCTGGCAATAGCTCTATGAATCTAGTCCTGCGCCGCCTGAGAGATTACCGAATCCGGGCGTGGATGACCAATAAGGCACGCCGGACTAGAAAGCGGAGCACGATATTTCTTTTCTATTCTGGGTAACACAGCAGGCACAGATGCAGGGTTTTTCATTATCTTTATGCCTTCCTTCCAAATAAACTCAATCATGGGAATGGCTCTAGATATCTTTCTTGTTTCCTCTTTAAAGTCATGGAGAAAACACTCCGTTTGCTCCACTGTAACCGGGAGCTTAAACCTGGTTGATGCCCTCTGCATCAGGTTGTGAAAACCACCTACATCTTCAGGCGGTGAATCTGAAGGTTGTGGAGTTGGAGGGGACGGCATGGGTATAACATTCATCCCATGGGTCTGATGAAGGTATGTTAGGCAACTCTCCATCTTCTACCTCCTCTTCTGATGACGTATCCGGAGTTTGTGGAGGCAAGACCGGTTGCGGAGTTTCCACAATTGGAGAAACCGGTGGCTGTTGCCGAGGAGGAGCTACAGTATCAGATTGAGGTACTTGCGGTGGAAAACGATGCTTGTAGTCCGCCAGCATAGCCTGTAAATCCTGTATCAAATTAGTCGGCAACTGAGTGACTTCCGGGACTCTAGGCCTTCTCTGATGTTCCAATGAATGAGGCACTATGATATCCTCTTGGTAGTAGTGCTCAGCGTATGAATCCTCTTCATCATCATCTTGGCACTTGATGACAAGCTCGGATGGGTGACGTGCCACACCAAAAGCACCCTCATCATCATCATCTTCAAAGTCATCTTCTTCATCATCAGCATAAGTTTCTAGAAGATGAGAAGGCATAAGTGGAGATATATATGAACCCTGTTGTCTCTTATAAGACACTAGTTGAAAGTTCTTTGTCGCTATTGGCGTACAAAAGGCCTGATTCCCAGTGGTAGGTCTTAGTAAAGCTGATCCCATCGATCTTGATGACCCCGGAGACCAAGGAGCATCTACTTGCTGAAAGGATGCCGTCGTCGACGGATTTATCGTCGACGAGATCGACGACGAGGGCATCGTCGACGATAGACTTGCCGTCGACGGGACTGTCGTCGACAGGCTCGACGACGACGGGACAGTCGTCGATGGACTCGTCGTCGATGGAGCCACCGTCGACGGAACGGTCGTCGACGGGGTAACCAAGGACGGGCTCGTCGTCGACGGGATAGACGTCGATGCTTTCTTCGTCGACGAGGCAGTCGTCGACGGCGGAGTCGTCGACTTCGTCGACGGGCTCTTCTTAGATGACGAATTTTTTGATGATGGAGTCTTCGTCGACGAGTCGTCCACGAGAGTTCTTTTTGTCACAATACTAATTTTTGTAGACACAATCGGAGTAGTAATAGATGTAGTGGATATCATATCTATAGAAGAAGAGGTTGAAGTAGAGACAGTGGTCACTGGAGAGGAGACAGTAGAAGTCTTACTCACAGTTTTCTTTGCCGGATCGTTGGTGGCTGAGGCTCCAGAGACAGAATGATTGGATCTCTGTGAAGGGCCTGAAGTAGAGTGGGAGGTCTTAACATGCTTTCTCCCCTCACTTATCTTATCCTCTTGAGACCTCGCCCTCTTGCTAGAGGTAGAGGCTCTGTCGTCATCATCCTTGGAAGAGGATTTAAGCCACAAAAGGACTCTGGCCTCCCTATCCCTTAAGGTCTTGGCAGGGAAGGTAATGCAGATCTTACAGGGTTTTGCCTCATGCTTGGGATACAGGCAATAAATGCAGTACTTGTGTAGGTCATCCACATGGACCCTCTTCTTCTCGCATGTTCTGCAGGGTCTGAACAAGGCCTTCTTGTCAGACATCTTGAAGCTCTTGAAGAAAAAACTGAGTCAAGACTCAGGGAGACTCCCTTCCACACGAAGTGCGGTGAAAATCTGAGGAGAGCTGGCTCTGCAGGGAAGGGTCTAGAGGGTGCTGTGAGCTGATTGGTTGGAGCAAAGACTTTGGGTCTTTTAGCATAATGAGGTAGATAGGCTACTATAATATAGGCCTCAGGCCTTTTTCTAGGGCCTACTACTGCAAAGTGCTTTTGGCACTGCTTTTTTATTTACCGTGGGACTCCCGCCTCGACGACGGGGAATGATTCAGGCATGTGAATCTATGAAAGATACCCCAATACTGGATAAACTCAGGGACTGCAAAAGATCGGTGAAAACTATCCAGGGCAGCATAAGCTTTTTGACCCAAAAAACGTGAGCCATCAAAGGGCATACCCATGAAAGAGGCATGTACATCTCCTGAAAAATTTCTGGGCCGCATCCACATGCAGCAGCAGAGCACAACACTTGTGCCAACTGCCCTTCCCAAGCAATCAGTAGTATCAAAGGCAACACAAATAACGTATTTAGACGCATCATAAATTGTGCAAGACGGGCCCTACAGTGTCGTGGGACTGCCAGTAAGACCTTGGTAGCCATGTCCTAAAGGACATGCATGTAGAGAGCCAAAACTACAATGCATTGACAGGCTAGCCAAGAACATTTGTTTTCCAAATGGCTCAATCCTCTTGGACTACCTATCCAAAGAAGTTGTAGGGAATAAACTGGGGTTCGACTTAATGGCTGAAGCCTGAAACACGAGGCTTTCTGAGGCAGGGTTTTGCGAGAAAAATCAGGATTATGCAATCCTGGCAACCTGCCTATCTTCTGGTGGGAAAGAGCTGGGCTTTCCCAAGTGCCCATCAAGCAATCAATGAGGGCGTGATTAAAGGGAACCAAGGGATAGGATGTGACTGGCACGGACTGCAACATTTTCATAAGAGCTGGAATGTAATTGAAGGCCCGGTGGTTCACTGGAGCCCAAAGGGCACTGAATATCTGCAGCCTAGAGCCTTAGAATGCCTTGATGTGCTGCAACAGTGCCGATGGCTTGGGAAGCTCAGGGCACATTGGGATCAGTTGAGGAATCTACTGTGACCGCAGGTCTAGAGGGAGATCAATTGACATGGTGACACCCTCACACTTTTTCCTTGGCTACAGGGTCTTAAGATGGGGTCGAGTCTCACTTTGCTTTTTACTGTTTGGACTTCAACCCAGAAGTAGACCTCTTTAGGGAATGGACCGAGAGAAGGAAAGAGTGTCTCCACAACTTGGGCGTGGCATTCGCACAAAAGCTGTGACTACTTCATATATATTCAGCAATGTACAACTTGGCTCCTCGATCCTATATTGCCTTCAAGGGCATGATGGCACATTTACTGCACCGTTTAGAGAGGAGTCCTGTGCCTAAACAGCACAGACAATCGTTCTGTGGGTCAGTGACAGACCAATGTTTTCTACAGTCATTACATGGTTTGAAATATATAGTTTAAGGAGGGCACATCGTTCTGTAGCTCACTGGGTTTTGTTTTAGGAGTTGATAGGCGGACAAATTTAAGAATGGAGCTTTGGATCCGTGTTGAAGGGCGTGAAAAGAAAGTAACTGATTTCAGTGTAGCTTATGTTGAATTCTACATTATTACTTCTAAGGCGTTACAGAGCCAGCGCACCTTGCAGCTCCTAGGGGCATTTCTTGAAAAATATTTCTGGAGTTACTACCATATGTTTGAGAATTCTAAGGCAAGGAATCTGTGTTTAGAAGTAGCCATCGGAAAGTTATAGTAAAGAGGTCGGTCTCAAAGCGTGGTCCAGCAGACAGAGCCTCAAGTAACTGGTTGCTATAAGGCATGCGTTCTCAGAGTAGAGGTAGGTTACCTTGAGTCCCGTAAGCTTTGTCTGAGGAATTCTTCAGAAGTTCCATCACCACATTAGAGTCCTTACTTCCATCCCAGGATAGGCCAGGAGCATTGGATTCTGGCATTTTCATGCTGGAAGTACGCCTGTAGCCATCGTGCACCTGACTATCCCACATGACTACTGCAGCTGGTGAGACAGAAAATACCCTTAATAATGCTTAACCTGTACTAAAATACCACAACTCTGGTAACAAACATACCTATAAAACCTTTGGTATCCATATCAATCACAAAAAAAATGGAGTATTTCTGAATTAACACAAAGTCCTCAATCCTAAACAATCATATTTTGGCCCATCACAGGTGAGAAACACCTCAAACCCACTCATGTTTAAAAAATACAACCTACTTATAATTATAAACAATTTGGAGCTTTCAACACAGTAGGTCACCACAAGACGAAAGTGATCGTTTCATGACAGGTTGCCATCTGAGGATATTCTCTACTATTCAGAAGTGATGGAATATTTCCAGATGTCTGGTGGGATCTAGGAAAATACATAAAATGTTGCCTACCTAAACCAACTACATGTAGCTTGTTGTGTTGTCTTTTACAGGCTGTATAACCTAGTGTTGGAATATTACAGTTTTAATAATTTCGCTTGAGAGGACTCCTAATAACCTAGTAGAAAGCCACAATGCAGCAGCACAAACGCCACGCGAGATTGAGTTTTCTTCCCCATCTGAAGAGGTGTGTCTAGAGGGGTGTGTCAAGTAAGGTATGAAATCATTAGTAATACCAAATATCACTACTACTTTATGTTCACCAGAGAGTTGGGTAGTGGATGTGAATCTATAACACAACAAGCTACAGTTGGTTACAGGTAAAAAACTTTGTCTGTTTGAAGCATATTACTGTGGAGCATATGCTCTACACTGGTTCAAAACCAGTGCCTCAATGCCTTTTGACCACAGGGGAAGGAAAGTAAAGGTAACTAACTAACAAGTTTCTTACCTTCAGTAATGATGTATCTGTAAGAGACATACATTAGATACCTTACCTTCGAATAACCCCCAGGCGTCAGACCGGATCCGGGGAACTTTTCTGTAACAGTACCCCTGTGCGTTGGAAAGTTGCATCGCATCAATCAACTCCACGTCCGTCGCCTGCGTCGTGGTCGCCGGGATGACATTGTGATGTCTACTTCGACACCGGCCCTGAACGCTGTCAGTTCTGACATGACTTTCCACGCCAGCAGTGCAGTGCCCTTTACGACACTGACCACTGGTGCACATAACTAGGGCCCTGGAAGGGTGTCCCAATCCCTAGTCAGTTCGCAGAACGGGGAGGATGGGTGAGGCGGTAAGGAATCTATAATGTATGTCTCTTACAGATACATCATTACCGAACGTAAGTAACTTGTTCATCTGAAAGAGACCATTAGTTAAAGATTCCTTACCTTAGAATAGATACCCCAGCAATGCCTACCCAGGAGGTGGGTCTGAACTAAGTTCACGCCAGAAAATCCTGGGGAACAGAACAGCCGAAAAAGCAGTCTCTCCGGACTTGGCTATCCAGGCCGTAATGTTTTGTGAACGTGTGCAGGGATGCCCACGTGGCTGCCTGGCAGATGTCAATCAGCGGAACTCCCCATCCCGAAGCAGTAGTGGCTGCTGTCGCCCTGGAAGAGTGGGCGTGCAGTCCCACTGGAGGTTCCTTCTTCGCCAAAGAAGAACAGATTTTGATGCGTAGGACAACCCATCGAGCGATGGTAAGTTTGTGTACAGCCCTACTTTTTTTTACACCCACATAACCCACAAAGAGTTGATCGTCCACCCAGAAATCATTAGTGCGATCAAGGTAGAAGCACTGCGCATGTTTTGGGTCCAGGCGGTGGTTTCTCTCCTTCTCTTTGGAAGGGTGTGGACGCAGGAAGAAGGTGAGCAATGTGATGGTCTGACCTATGTGGAAAGAAGTAAGCACTTTGGGTAGAAAAGAAGGCCTAGTGTGAAGGCCCACTTTGTCCGGATGAACAGCAAGAAAGGGATGCTTGGAGAATAGAGCCTGAAGCGCACTCACTCTGCGAATAGATGTGATGGCAAGCAGGAAAGCGGTCTTCAAAGTAAGAAGACGAAGAGGACAATTATGTAGTGGCTCGAACAGAGCACACACAAGATAAGTAAGGACAAGATTCAAGTCCCATTGAGGCATTATGAAAGGAGAAGGAGGAAAGAGGTGAGTAATGCCCTTTAGAAATCTATTTACACAATCGGGGACTTGAAAAGAGAAGGCTGATCAGGAAGGTGAAGAAAGGCCGAGATGGCCGAAAGGTAGCCTTTAAGAGTGCCCAGAGCAGAGCCCTGCTGGGCCAAAGATAGAATAAAGATGTGAACGAGGAGCCGAAGGGTATCCACAGCCTTTGCTGTGCACCATGCCACAAATTTGTTCCATCTACAGGAGTATACCGTTTTAGTGGAGGGACTCCTGGCTGCCAATAGGACATTACAGACTTAGGGAGGAAAGTCAAAAGCTGTCAACAGTTGATGCTCAAACTCCACGCAAGGAGGTGGAGGCTAGACAGGTTCAGGTGGAGGACCATCCCCTGCTCCTGTGACAGAAGATCCTGCCAAAGAGGCAGTCTGCTCGGGGTACCAGACGCTTCGCGCCCAGTCCGGAGCCACAAGAATGACTTGGGCCTGGTTGCACTCTATCTTCTTCAGCACTCTGGGTAGAAGTGGTACTGGCAGAAAGGCATACAGGAGGCCACAATTCCACTCACAATGAAAAGCGCTGCCGAGCAAGTGCTGCCTTAGAAGCACTCCAACGCGCAGAAGTGCTGACATTGCACGTTCTCTTTGGTGGTGAACAGATCGAACCAAGGCTACCCCCCACTGCAGAAAGAGAACTTGCACCACCTCCAAGTGAAGACGCCATCCGTGATCCATCATGCACCTGCGGCTGTGTTTGTCCGCCGTGGCGTTCAGAGAACCTACCAGGTGTTGAACCACCAGGGGAAATGCCCTGATGTTCCAGCCATGTTTAGAGGCGCAGGGCCTCCTGATATAGGGTCCACGACCCCACTAAGCCTTGTTTGTTGCAGTACCAGATGACGGTGGTGTTGTCCGTGAACACCTGCACTACTTTTTCCCGGACAGAGGAAAGGAATGCCTTCAGTGCAAGACGGATCGCCCGAAGCTCCTGAAGGTTGATGTGGAGCTCAGACTCCGCCAGAGACCAGAGTCCTCTTATCTCGGCCTCTACCATGTGGCCGCCCCATCACAGAAGGGATTCGTCTGTCACCACTGTGTGTTCTGGTTTGGGAAGGGAGCGGATCTGCCGTTGACCTAATCCTGGTTCGTGAGCCACCACTGCAACTGTTGTGCATTGCCCTCGGAGATCTGGATGCAATCGGACAGATTCCCCTGGTGCTGCGTCCACTGGAACTTCAGGTTCCACTGCAGAGCCCGCATATGCCACCTGGCATGATTGACCAACAGGATGCAGGAGGCCATGAAGCCCAGCAGCCTCAGGGTCATCCTGACCGAAACCAGGCTCAAAGATCGGAATCATAGCCCGAATATCCCGGACTCGCTGTTCGGGAGGATAAACCCGAAACTGCATCGTGTTCAGAACCGCTCCAATGAAAAGGAGCTTCTGAGAGGGAATCAGGTGCGACTTCGGCACGTTGATCGAGAACCCCAGCAAATGCAGGAAGACGGCCGTAGTCTGGGGGTGGGAGACGACTGCCTGGGGCGAGCCCACCTTTAACAACTGGTCATCGAGATAGGTGAAGACTGGAACCCCCTGATCTGCACAGATAAGCTGCGACCACCACCATCACTTTTGTGAACACCTAAGGGGCGCTGGTAAGGCCAAAGGGGAGCACGGTAAACTGAAAGTGCTTGTGGCCTACAGTGAACCGCAGGTAACACTGATGGGCCGGCAGGACAGGGATGTAAAAATAAGCGTCCTGCAAGTCCAATGCTACAAACCAGTCTTCAGGGTCGAGGGCAGACCAGGCCTGAGCGAGCGTCAACATTTTGAACTTCTCCTTCCGGAGGAAGAGGTTGACGTCCCTGAGATCCAAGATAGAATGCAGGCCTTTGTCCTACTTGGGCACCAGAAAGTAGTAGGAATTGCAACCATGACCTACTTCTGGGACAGGAACGTGCTCTCAGGCCCTCTTGGCCAAGCGGCCCGGAACTTCCTGTTGGAGAAGGGCCAAGTGATGCTCCGACATGCGATGGTACTGAGGTGGCATGGAGGGAGAAGTAGTCTAGAAGGGGAGGGAGTAGCCCATTTGGACTATCTGCAGAACCCACCTGTCCGACGTGATGGTGCATCAGTGGGTGAGATGATGGCGGATCTAGCCGCCCACTGGCGTTTGGTGGCCCTGGAAGGTTGGACTAGGAGGGATAGGCGGCTGATGCAGAGGGGGCCGAGGTGGACTGGCCCGCTCGCTAGCCCCCAGAACCACGCCGGTGGTTCCCACATCCCCGGCCGCGCTGGGGAAAGAACAGCCTGTGCGGGCCTGTGGCTCTGGGCGGGACTTAGTGGGGCACCCCTTACGTAGCCACGAAAGGAGAAAAAGGCAGACTGCGCAGGGCGGGTTGTGGAGAGGCCCAAGGACCTGGCCGTAACTCAAGAGTCTTTAAAGCGCACCAGCGCATTCTCTGCCTTGTGCCATCAAAGGGCATGTCCATAAGTGTGGATTGGACATCCCAGGAAAACCCAGTCGAACACATCCAGGCGTAGCGCCGAAGGGCTACTAATGAGGGAATCGTTCTGCCTGGTGCGTAGGTGGTATCCAGCCCACAGCAGATAGTAAACTTTGCTGCATGTCTCCCCTCTGCGACCGATTGGCAGAGAACGGCCCAAGCCTCCTCAGGGCACTAAGGCAGCACTTTCGCCACTGTATACCACACAGAGTGGGAATAACGGCACAACAGACATGCAGTGTGTTCTGACTGCAGTCCCAAGCTGGAGAAAGAAAACATCTTCTTCCCAAGTTGATCCAGCTTCTTGGATTCCCTATAGGGCGGAGCTGTAGGGAAGGCGCCCTTGGACGTAGAGGCTTGGACCACCAAGCTTTTGGGGTCGGGTGTTGGGAGATAAAAAAGTGAGGGTTGCCCGGGGCTGGGCGGTGGCTGCAGGCAACCATCCTATCCACAAGGACCCCTGTGTTGGGCGCAGACCAAGTGCCTAAAAGGATGTACGTAAGGGCTTCACTGAAGGCAACAGGGTCTCCGAAGAGCTCGCTGCCGGCTGAAGCTGGCAGGAAGTTAGTCCCGACTGGCACCATAGGAAGCTCGAGGTGGAGAGCCTCGGACGCCCTACGCAACACCACTGTGTATAATGCTCCCTCCTCAGTAGCCATGGTAGGAGGAGACAGCATGCTTACGTCAGGGGAGGTATCCAGACTATTGACATCCCCCAGTTCCTCTCTCCAGTCCGGCTCATACTCTAGCTGGGCAGGTAAAGGGTGCTCAGACCCCTCCCAGTCTTCTTTACTCTCCTCCGGCTGCCAAAATGGCTGAAAATGGCAAGGGTGGAATGCAGGTACAAACGTAACCATCGGTGTTGAATCTGGTGTCGGATGATGTCGTTCTGGCTCCGTAGACGGGCTCGACGTCGGCTGCAGACGTGGTGCCGGTGGAATCCACGCTGGTGGAGGGGTCACGAGGTCGACCGGCGCCGATCCGAATCCAGGCCTGGATCCAAGGGCGCACTGTGGAGCAGAGGCCGGAGCTGCCGGCGTCGAAGGGTCGAAGGCCTAGAACCCTAAACCGAGTCCGGTGGGCCTGAAGGCGCATTGGCGGAGTAGGGCTGCACAAAGATGGCATGCATCTCTTCATAAAATGGACAATGCTGGGCAGGGGTCACTCCCGGTCAGGTTGGAGTCTACCCTGAAGGCTCTGCATACGGAGCCGCAGGAGTAGCACCACTCGAACCCTTCGTCGTGTTGGTTGACGGATGAGGGGAAGTCGTAGAGCAGCAATGCGTCTTCGACTTCTTTTTGTGCTTTGACTTAACTGACCCGGAGTGTGAATACTTCGACGAGGAGTGATGGTTGCTCTGCGATCGATTCCGTGACCTCCCACGCAGCTGGGCCCTCGAACGATGCGGAGCTGACTGTCGGGCCTCAAGGAGCTTTCAGGACTGCTCCCGCAAAGACTTCAGGGCCATTGTCCGGCAGTCAGAGCACGACTGGGGTCATGGTCGCGCTCCAGCAGTAGCGGTGCAGATCCGTTACCGACAACAGTCGGTTACAGGAACCACAGGCCTTGAAGCCGGGCATCCCTCGTGCACCACGAGTGGATGTAAGACTTGAAAAGAAGTAGACAAAGAGTCGCAAAAAGTCAGTCAAGAAATGACTGGGGGTAACGCTCTCTCCGGATCTGCAAGCGCGGAAAAAGAAAGAACTGACGTCAGCTTGCGAGAGCGGCGTCTAAGTAACCTCTGCGTCTTCATCCCGGCGACCACGATGTTGGACTCGACCAACGCCACCTACAGACGCGCAGGTGTACTGCGGACTAAACTTTCTGGATTCAGTCTGACGCCTCGGGAGATATTCTAAGGTAAGGAATCCATAACCAACTGTTTCTTTCAGATAAAAGTTTACAGCATGTTGGTAGGTGAATGTGTTTTGTTTCTGTTAACACAAGAAGCTCTGTGAACCAATGTTGTGTGGGCTATCTGGGAGCTATCAGGATGATACAACACCATTCTGCTTTCATCTTGCTGAGAACCTTTGGTATTAAAGGGATCAGGGGTATAGGGGCTAGGCATTGATTTTGGACAATCTATCGAAAGTCATTCCCCCACGATCCGGGATGTGGATGCCAAGTTGCATAGAACTGGCATTTGCAGTTTTTGTTTGTTGCAAAGAGATGTAGAGCCAGTTTGCACCAGAACGAGCAGATCATATTTAGCTCAGACTGATCAAACTCACATTTGTGGAGGCTGGTTCCAGTTCTGCTTAGCATGTATACTAAGAGACTGCTAGTCACAAACATGTTCGGCTCGAAGAGTTATTCTGTGTGCTGTTAGCCGGCTCCAGATTTCATGAGCTTCCTTGCACAGCGCCAGTGATTTTGTGCTGTTTAGTTTGTTCACGTATTGCATACTGGTGGTATTGTTGTTGTGAACAAACATAATAGACTCTACAAGCATTGGCCTGAAAGCTTGGGGTTCGGAATTGCTCTGAAGTCCAGGCGATTGATATGTATGCTCTTCTGGAGTGAACACCACTTTCGTTGAATTTGCAGGTTCTGTAGATGATCGTCTCAGCTCTCCAGGGAGGAATCCGTAGTCCTTAGGAAGAGAGGTATTAGAGGTAAGAACGTGAGGCCCTTGGACAGGTGGGACGTCTGGGACCACCAGGCTACAGCTTCTGTCATACCTGGTGTTAAGTTCACAAAGTCCTTGAACGATCTTTTTGTTTGAATCTATTGGCTTTGTAGCTGTTCCTGTAAGGCCCTCATTTTCAGGTGCTCAAGAGGTGTCATATTGATCGCTGAGGACACCATGACCAGAAGCTAATTTAACAGATGCACTGAAACTTTTTTTTATAAATGGTTTGAGAGCCAGTTCCTACAGCCTTCCTTGCTTGTCTTGGGATAGAAAGTCTTTGTGTTGGACAGTATCGAGTGTTGCGACCGAGGAACAGTATCTTTTTGGAAGGAGGAGTTGATCTTTGATAAATCAAAAGGAGACCTAGGTTGTGAAACATCTCTAGGCAAGCCTCTGTGGCCTTGGATGCTTGAAATGACATTGGTGCTTTTATCAAACAGTTTTGTGGTAGGGGCATACCGGATAACCGTCCTTCATGAAAAATAGCGGCCACAGGGGCAAGACATTCGGGTAAAATGCAGGACGCTGATTTGAAGTAAAATGCGGAGAGGGTGACCATGCAAAAGGATTGTTTCCGGAAATACTGGTTTAATTTCCAGAGGTCTAAGATTGATCGCCACTCCTCTGTTTTCGTGTTGTGGAAAAACTGAGAATAGAAGCTTGTACTTGCTAACAATGTGGGCCTTTTTCTAATGGAACCTTTGGTTAGCATAGCTAACACATCCTTCCTAAGTAGATTGAGATGCAGATGAGGTGGGCACCCTCGTTTTGGTGGAGTGGTGGGAGGAATCCGGACAAACGAACGTCTTACCATATTTAATGAGATCCAGGACGTATTTGTCCGATGCTATTTTAAGCTATAAATAACAACATTTAAGATGTTTACCTCCCACAGGATAGGTCTGGTATCCTACTTGATAAGGATAAGGGTTTCTTTTGTGGTTCCTTTAAAGGGGGTTTCTTTCGAAATTGTAATATGGCAAAAGATCTTGCAGTGTCAGAGTCAGCCTTGGCTGCTTGCTAGGCGTCGTCGACCTGCTTGCCAATCAGAGCGTCACCATATTAAGGTAAAAATATTAGGGATATGTGCACCACAGTTTCTACATGTTGAGGCCTTGAAGCAAACTTGGCTTTTAAGGACCACTGACCCTGTCAGTTGTGGGAATCCTATTGAAGCTACATCTATAATACAAGCGAAGCGGTGAAATTGCTACACATATCGCCTCTCCATATAACGCTGTCTGCTGTATACATGCTTATATGAGTCACTTCTTAATGGAAGGTGCACCAGAAAAGTAGTCAGGATAACAAATTTAGTCCATCAATCTTCTTAATTCAAACTGGAGTTAAAATCAGCATTCAGCCAACGCGTTTCGTTACTTGTGCATAAGGAACTTCATCAGGGCTTGATTGATAATGTAGAGTATTCAGAAGAGTTCCTTATAGTATGCAGTAGTATTGCCTGCATATTCAACTCACAATGAGAGTCAGCTGCTGCTGCTGGCTACCATGCCGTAACCAGGATTACGGTATTTCTATGATCTCGTGCTGGGATCTGGCTTGACTTACTCTAATTGTGAGTTGAAAGAAGATTGATGGACTAAATTTGTTATCCTGACTGCTTTTCTGGTGCACCTTCCATTCAAAAGTATCTTTTCGTCTATGGATTCCAGTGGCGCTCAACGACGGCGAGTGCCGAGTGCCGGAAATAGATGCACAGGACATTATTTAGAATTCAACAGGGATTGAGGTGCTGATACTTTGGTCAGCCGTTGTGTGCCTTTGTTCAAAATTTTTTATATTAGTCCCCTTGAGTCTAGATATTAAGTTATGCTGGATTATAGCTCTTTGGTTCTTGTTGACTACTACAGTGCTTTCGTAATCGTTTGCATTGTCATCAGGATAGTCGTTGACGAGGACGACATAGATAATTAGCTTGAAATCGACTAGGTTTGTCATCGACGAGACATTCATTGTAGACTAAGCCGTGGTTGACAAAGCAGTCACAGTCAAGGCAGCCATAGACGAGGCGTGGACGACCATCATAGACGAGGCTGCTGTAGACTACCGTCATATGAGACCGCAGTCGACAACCGTCAGACAACTGTCGTGGAGGATGCTGTTGTGGACGAGGCTGTCATAGGTGAGGTAGTAATAGTCGACATGGTTGCGGTCAACTTTGTTATCGTAATTGTTGTTAAAGATTATTTTGACGGCGGTTTTGCCGTTGATGCCTCATTGTCAGGTTATGAGGATTTCCCTGAATTAGTGTCCAGGCTGAAGAGGGAGCTAGAGTGTCTGCCTCCGTGGAAGCTGCTTTTTTTCCAATTTCTTCTCTCTGTGAGAAATGCCTTATGAAGACGCATAAGTCTTTTTTATGGCTTTTCTGCATGCCTTCTGGAGTCCCTTGGCGCAACCTCTCCCTTTGACCTCTCTTGTGAAGTTTAGGAATCTTCACTGTCCTCTTCAGAAATGGCAGATTTAATTTCTGTAGCCACAATAATAGCAAACACAAGGAGATGACGGACGGAGCACTGAAAGTTTTCAGACACTCACCCCCAGTCACAGATCTGGGTTGAATCCATCATCGTTCCTTAGCTCACTTCGCCACCCCAGTTCAGACCCAGCCATATGCAAATCAGTCCTGATCCTGTGCCTCATGGGAACAGTCCAGCCCGAACTACCAAGCCAATTCTTCCCTGGACCGGACACAAGCATCCTGGGACCAGTTTCGGGGTAACACCCCATATCAGCCAGGCTAGCTTGAATTCAGTGGTAAAGTGAGCAAGGGGTCCACGTCTGGGCATACCCCGCCAACTTGCGGCAAACCAAGCAAACACAAGGAGATGATGGAGAAAAAAAGCCTCATATCTCTAAACATGAGAGTTTTTGTGGGAAAGTTTAGACATTTTCTAGTCTCTTGCCTTGTTTTCTGCTACTCTGACATTAGTGACAGGGTCAGAGAAATGAAACATGAAATATAATTCTGGAGGATCAAAAAATGTGTCATAGATGAAGAAATTGAGCAGAGCTCAGGGAGACTCTTCACACGACATGCAGGAAAAAAATCTGAGTTGGAAGTGCTCTAGAGCGTGCTGTCACCTGATTGGTTATAACACATTCGGTGGGGATGGGGTGGAGGGGAGGTGGAATGGCGTTGCATTCATTTTTAGTGATATTTTGAGTGCTCAGAAGTAAGCGAGCCCTCAGCAGGGGACTGCAAACATTTGTTTTTTCAGCTCTCCCTTAAATCTACAACTATCATGCGGGGAGCTATTCTGTATAGACTCCCAGGCTATAACCCTCAGCTGGCTGCTAAGCTATCTGCAGTACTCTCTCGGTTTAACTTTAAGTATGAATATTTCCTGTTGACTGGGGATTTCAATCTCAATTTTGAGAAAGATGCAGATTCCTGGAGAAGGAATCTAGAGAATTAAATATAAATATTCCAACTTAACGAATGGACTAAGGGCACGTATTACAAAGCAGGACATACTCTGGAATTGCTGTTCTCTAATCGAAGCTCAATTACAATACAATCTATTGACCCTATTATTTGATTGGGGAATTAAATTATCCTCTTCTGCACAAGGTAGACCCCTTGTTTATTGTGGAGTTACCTGGGCTATTGGGAGATCTTTGAGGAAAGTTAATCTTGATTTCTTCACTGACAATTTTAGCCCTCCTTTAGAAATAATGGTAACACATTTGAAAAGGATATAGTTAAGGCGCTACATGGATGTGCTGCACTGAAATGGAGAAATTCGATAAGATTATATCCAACTGAGAAGTGGTATACTAATGAACTGAGAAAAGTGAAGAGGGGTGGTAAAGTCCTGGAGCGCAGATGGCGGCTTTAAGTCCCAGGTGTGCATTTGGCCTTTAGAACAATAATAAATCCTACCATAAGAAGTTCAGACAAGCTAGAAAATAGTATTTTTTTGAGAGACTGGAGGAAAACATTGGCTTATCAAAAGAGATATTTAAGATAGTCCAGGAACTGTCCAACGTTGTCCCCCTAAACCAAATGACCATAGCTTCAGTTCAGTACTGTGAGAAGATAGTTTCATTCTTTAACAAGAAAATCAAGAAGATCTATTCAACATTTGAGACCCAACTCCCTGTAGAGGAGTCCTTCCTCAAAGATGCTAATCCACACCCTGAGATGGTAACACATTGGGGCGGGTTTTCGGATCTCGTACCAGAAATGGTGGAAAGAACAATGAAGGAGGTAAAATCTAGTTCAACACTGGACCTCTACCGTCATTTTATTTTTTTCACAGTTGGCCTCCATATTTAGTCCAACTTTACCTGGATGTTTATTTATTTGTTGAAAAAGGCAAACTATCCATCCATCCATCTGGAAATATGCCTTGGTGCTGCCTTTGGTTAGGAAAGCCGGAATGCATTCAGCTATTCTGTCCAACTATCGCACCATTTCGTTCCAGTCTTATATGGACAAAGTGCTGGAAAGGATTTCAACGCATTTCCTGGAGGGCAATAACCTTTTGGATGGCTCCAAAACACGATTTAAAGTCAACTACAGCACAGAATATACCTTGTTAGTAGACAGTATCAGCTCAAAGTCAGACCAAGATAAGGCGGTGGCCTTCATCTTATTGGATGTGTCCACGGTTTGACAGTTTCTCATTCCCTATTAGTATATAGGTTGCATGAAGTCGGTCTGCACTCTACCACCGAAATTCTCTGAACAACAGATCCCACTCTGTTCAACCAGCCGCTTTCAAATCCACCTTCCTGCCTGTCCGAACTGTGGGATTCCTCAAAGTGTTTATCATCTCTATTGACTAGAGACATACAGAAAAGCATGGGATTCTGTTGGGCTGCCTATCTGAAGTAGCCAGATGGATGCAGACACACCGCCTGAAACTGAATACAGAAAAAACAGAAATCCAGCTTTTTGGAGGGGCAAATAAAGTCTTGAATGATGTGTGGTGACCGTCCCTTCTCAGCCCTGCCCCCAGGCCAAACAGAGTGGCTAAGAACTTGGGATTTCTGTTAGTGGACTCTCTTTCGAAGAAAGTTCAGGTGAATGCAGTGTGTGGTGGATATTTTGGACATGTACGGATGCTGAGGAAGCTCTTTCAATGAATCCCAGTAGTATGTTGTAGTAATACTATCCAGGCACTGATTATGAGCAGAGTAGAGTAGATTACGGTAATGCTCTGTATTTGGGAATGGCGAAATATCGGTTTAAACGCCTGCAACTCATCCAAAATGAGGCAGACACATTGATTTATATAGCGCCAGAAGAAGCTTGGCTTGCCTTAACTCACTACGGCTTGGCAATGAGTGCAGTGTATCCCAGTAACCAGAGGAGTGCGCTCCAGTGATAGCATTGTCATCTGTAAAAACCTGTTCCCAGTAGTCAGGTACCCCCGGGAAACCCCAGGCCAAGTGAAGGAAATTCGCCTTCGGGATGTTGCACCTATCGCAGCGGTCTGTGTCTTTCAGTTTATACTTATGCATTTTGACTGGGGTATAATAGAGACGGTGCAAGAACTTAAAACGTGTAATGCTTAATCTACTACTCACAGAGATTTGTTTTTGTTTGCTGGCAGTATTATGTCCATTGTTCGTCTGTGAGCTTGTGTCCTAACTCTAAGTCCCAGTGCACGCGAGATGGGCAAGGTGGTACATTCAGCAGCGAGTGTATGTTGTGGTATAGTATGGATACCATGTGACTGAGATGTCGCGCGGAGCATTAGGTGAGGTGGGGCCAGCGGAGGAGGCTCTTGGGGGAAGTCTGGGGTAATGGATCGTATGCCTTGGCGAAGCCTGACGTAGAGGAATATGTCCAGGGAGGGTGGGGCGGCAGAGAAAATCTGATCTAGTGTCCGGAATTGCCAGTTACAATAAAATCACCTCATGTTTTGATATGAGTCTGTTCTAAGAGCCTGTGAAATCCCACCTCCTGGAGCAGTTGCATACGGGGATGATATGCTAGAGGGAGCAGTGCGGAGTAAAGGACGGGGCACTTCAGCATGGCCGAAATGCGATTCCAGGCTGCAGTCGTGCAGGAGACCGAGGTGGGCATCTTATCCAGAAGCTGAGGGTTATGTATAGTGCGCTTTCTAAAGGCACAGGATCGGCTACTCAGTGTTCCGCAGCAACCTGCGGTATATAGCGCGAGGGGGGGTGAACTCAGTGGTTGGCGTAGTGTGTTGAGCGCATATGTAATAGATAAAAATTCGGGATGTGAAATCACCCTAGAGAGTAGGGTCTAGTAAGAATGTTCCACTGCAGCCGAGGTTGCTTGCCTCCCCATACCAACCTTATCATTTCCGATTGTAGCACCGTAAAAAAATGTCTCCCAGGGTGATATGGGATATTGAGGAACAGCAGCTGTGGGAGAACCACCATTTTAATCAAGGAGGAACGACCAACTACAGAGAGAGGCAGGGCAATCCAGTGGGTAACGCTGTCTGTGATGCGAACCAAGGCAGTACCATAATTGAGGCACATCGATTCCTCCCTGTCTCTGGTGACACGGATTCCGAGATACCGCATATCAGAGTTACACCACTCTTGTGGGAAATCCAGGAAGAACTGTTGAGCCGTGGGAGTGAAGGGGAATGTCTGTGACTTACTCCAGTTTATTTGAATCACGGAAAGTTTCCCAAATACAATGAATTCTTGCAAGAGTGGGTTTATGTTGTCCTACGGATCCCTCAGAGAGCGATATCATCTGTATAGAGAGATAGCAATATTTGGCATAGTTGACAAGGTAATGCCTTATCCTGATGGTGTTGGCGTAGCCTATAGCGAAAAGCAGGGAAGAAAGTAGGCACCCCTGGTGATTGGGAAAGCGGCAGATAGGTGGCCATTTAGGAGGACTTTGGCTGTAGGGAGTTGATATATCAGTCTGATCCATGAGAGAAAAAGTGGAGGGAAGCCCATCCGTTGCAAGATGCCCAATAGGCAGTCACATTCAAATGATTCAAACGGCTTTGTGGCGTATAGGAAGAATGGAGCCAAAGGTAAATGAGGATCAACGTTATGGTGGATAGAAAAGAAGGTGCGAAGGTTGTGCGATGTCGCCCATCCAGGAATAAAACCTGCTTGGTCTGGAAGAACCAGCTTCTCCATTAGCAGATTTAAGCGGTTGGCTAAAATTTTTGTAACAGTTGATCAGAGACAGCGGCCTGTAGGAACCTCAGTGTGTGGCAGGTTTTCCAGGTTTGAGAAGAGAAATGATGAGCGCTTCCTTCATGGAAGGGGGAGTGTGCCTGCTTCGAGGGGGTCTTCGTACACTTCATTAAGGATGGAGGCTAAGAGATCTATATATGTTTTATAGAACTCAATGGGGAGTCAGTCCATGTATATTGGACGTGTATAACGAGGAGTAATGTGAAGAGAATGTGTGAAGAATATCAGTGGTATCCCTGTAAAGTACATCTCCTGGACCAGCTATTTCTAGGATGTAATTGGAGAAGGAAAATGCTACTTACCAGTATGCATCTGTTCTTGGCATGTAGAGCTGCAGTTACACACTGTGCATAAATCGCCACCTAGTGTTGGGCCCGGATGTTTGCAGTTTGTTTTTGTCCTGAAAAGTTCTTTGGAACTCACAAGATGGGTGACTCCTACTTTGGACCACATTGTTCATGGTCATCGGCTCCATCGTCCGATTGTTTTTCGCCATTAGGGAAATGGAGCTTCGCAAGAAAAGGAAGGATGTCCATGTAAGCTGTATCTAATTAAGATAATACTGGAACAGATAAGGGTAGCTGGGGAGGCGGGTGGGCGTGTGTAACTCTGCAGCTCTACATGCCAAGAACAGACGCATACTGGTAAGTAGCGTTTTCCGTTCAAGGCATATGAGCTGCAGATTACACACTGTGCATAGATTGTATAGCAGTAGCCACTCTTAGCGGCGACCACCCCCATCTGTTGCAGTAGTTTGAAATAGTGTCTTGAGAACAGCCTGGCCCACATTAGCTTGTTGTTTAGTTTGCACACTTACACAATAGTGTTTTGTGAATGTGTGGGGTCTAGACCATGTAGCTGCTCTGCAGACGTCATTTAGGGGAATGTTCCCTAAAAATGCCATTGAAGCCCCTATTTTCCTTGCAGAGTGGCCCTTAAGAGGAACAGATAATGTACGTTTAGCTTTGTGGTAGCAAATGTGCATTCATTTGACAATCCATCTAGCTAACCCAGATTTTGATATGGGGTTGCCCTTGCGTTGTGGTGAGAAAGACACAAAAAGTTGTTTGGTCTTACGAAAGGTTTGTATTCGCTCGATGTAGTATAACAATACTCTTTTGACATCTAGGGTATGAAGAGTTCTTTCTGCTACCGTCTGTGGCTGCGAGAAGAAAACCGGCAGTTCCACAGATTGATTGAGGTGGGAGGGAGAAATGACTTTGGGAAGAAATTTTGGATTAGTATGGAGAACAACAACAACCTTATTGTGCTGCATTTGCAAGAAAGGTTCATGAATGGTTAGTGCTTGTAGTTCACTAATTCTCTGTAGCGAAGTAATAGCTACTAGGAACGCAACCTTCCATGTTAAAAATTGTAGTTCACATTTATGTAACGGTTCGAAGGGAGGTCCCATTAGTCGTGTGAGAACGATGGTCAAATTCCACACTGGTGAAGGTGGTACTCTGGGAGGAATTATTCTTTTGAGGCCTTCCATGAAAGCTTTAATAGCAGGCAACCTGAACAGAGATAGATGCTGTCTATTTTGAAGATATGCTGCTATGGCAGCAAGATGCAGTCTAATAGACGTGTAGGTTAAGTTACATCTTTGGAGGTGTAGTAAGTATCCTATGATGTGTTAAATAGACTCGTCTAGGGGATTGATGTTGTTGTTGTGACAATACATTACAAAGCGTTTCCACTTAGCTGCATAGCATGGGCTAGTGGTTGGACGTCTAGCTTCTTTTATGACGTTCATGCAGTCAGGAGGAAGGTTAAGATATCCAAATTCTAGGATTTCAGGAGCCAGATCGCAAGGTTGAGCTGAGCTGGGTCCAGGTGTCTGATCTCTCCATGGTTCTGGGTTAAAAGGCGTGGAGATAGGTATAGTTTTTGGTGTGATACTACAGACAGTTGTAGCAGTGTGGTGTACCACAGCTGTCTGGCCCACGTTGGAGCAACTAGGATGAGGGTTAGAGAATGCTGCTGTAGTTTGCCTACTACTAGTTGCATGAGTGGTAGAGGTGGAAAAGTGTACGCAAATCTGCCTGACCAGTTCATCCATATCGCATTGCCTTTGGATAGTGGGTGTGGATATCTGGCGGCGAAGCTTGGGCATTTGGCGTTTTGGTGGGTGGCAAAGAGGTCTATCTGAGGTTGCACCCAAATCTGAAAGAATGGTTGAAGAACTTGCGGATGAAGTTCCCACTTGTGGATCTGTTGTGTCTGACGACTTAACAGATCTGCTATGGTGTTCTGTACTCCTGGAACATGCTGGGCAGAAAGGAATATGTTTTGAGGTATAGCCCAATGCCATATGTTCTGTGCTAGCTGAGAGAGTTGCAGGGAGTGTGTTACTCCCTGTTTCTGTATGTAATACATGGCTGTCATGTTATCCGTGCGGACTAACACAGCTTTGTTTGATACTTGCTTTTGGAAAGTTTTTAATGCTAGGAATATGGCTAGTAACTCCATATGATTGATATGGAGTAACCTTTGTTGTGGTGTCCACCTGCCTTGCATGGTGTGTTGCTGTAGGTGGGCTCCCCAGCCGGAGAGCGATGCGTCTGCTAGCAAGACTATCTGAGGAACTGGCTCTAGGAACAGTCATCCTTTGGAAAGGTTTTTGGTGTTCCACCACTGTAAAGAGCGATGAGCCTGACCGCCCACCAACACTAGATCTGTTAATTGACCTTGAGTCTGGTTCCATTGGCGTGCTAAGCACTCTTGGAGAGAATGCATTTGAAATCTTGCATGGGGCACTATGAAAATGCAAGAGGCCATCATCCCTATGAGCTGCATGAACACTTGTGCTGGAAGGGAGTGTTGTGGCTGAAACTTTGTTAGAAGAACTTGCATGCTGGCTATCCTTATCGGAGGGGGAAAAGCTAGAGCTGTCGAGGTGTTTATTGAGGCACTGAGGTATTGTTGTACTTTGGATGGTTGCAGATGGGACTTGGTGTGGTTTATTGTAAACCCTAAGTTGTGAAGCAGTTGGATAGTGGCATGAGTGTGTTCTACACACTGGTTGTAGGAACTGGCCTTTATGAGCCAGTTACCCAGGTATGGGAAGACGTAGATGTGCTGTCTCCGTAAATGTGCTGCCACTACTGCTAGGCACTTGGTGAATACTCTTGGTGCTGTTGTGACTCCGAATGGGAGTACTTTGAATTGATAGTGCTGCCAGTCTATCACAAATCTGAGATACTTCCTGTGAGCTTTGTGAATGGGAATGTGGAAGTATGAGTCCTTGAGATCTAGAGTAGAAAGGAAGTTGTTTTGTAACAGAAGAGGAAGGACTTGTTGGAGTGTGACCATGTGAAAATGGTCTGACTATGTATATGTTTAAAGGTCTGAGGTCTAGAATAGAATGTCCTTTTTTGGGATAAGAAAGTATAGGAAGTAGACTCCCTTGTTTTGTTGGTGCAGAGGAACTTGTTCTATTGCACTTTTTTCCAGTAGAGATATTACTTCTTGCCTTAGCAGTAATAGATGCTCCTGTGACATTGGACGCTGTTTGTGTGGTATGTTTGGGGGGTAGATGTTAGTTCTAGACAGTAACCTGATTGAATAATTTGTCGCACTCACCCGTCTGATGTGATGTTGGTCCAAGCAGGAAGGAATTGTTGTAGTCTTCCCCCCCCACAGGAGTGGAATGGTGGTTTGGGAGTGGAGGAAAGTCATTGGGTAGGGGTGGAGGCAGAGCGGGAGTTGTTGGTTTTGCCTCTGCCTTTGTTGTTGTTACCCCTGTAACTCCCTCTCTGGTAGCCCTTAGTGAATGTGGATTGGCTAAGGGTCTTATAGGAAGTGGAGGGGCTATCGGAGGAGTAGCCTGTGTGTTGCCTCTATATGATGAGCAACGAAAAGAACGTCTGGGAGTTTGCAATTGCAAGGCTCCCATAGATTTATCTGTGTCGGTGTCTTTTTTCATTTTCTCTAAAGATACATAAACATTAATGCCAAATAGGTGTTTCTCATCAAATGGCTGGTTGAGTATTGGCAATTCGCCATATGTTAGCTGCCTGTGACGCTGCTCGTTTGCCGGAGGCGTCAAGGAGTTTAGATTCCTTATCTGGCGGTGAGGCCTCACCTGATGTTTGTGAATTGGCACGTTTACGTGTGTTGGAGACTACGAGGGAATCTAGCGGTGCTGGGCCTCTAATGTAGACTGGATCTGTAGGGGCAGCTTTGTATATGTTGTCAGGGGTTGAGTACTCGAGCCCGACAGGATCTTTAAATAACTCTGTTGCATGCTTAATGACCCCCTAAAGAATTGGCAAAATGAAAGTGGATATTCGCATAGTGTCAAAAGTGTCCAATAATAAATCTTCCTCCACAGGATTTGTGTGCAAGTCGACCCCATGGTATTGGGCAGCCATTTGGACCAGTAGGTTAAAACCTATAGTGTCCTCTGGGGGGGGGGAGGTCTGGAAGGATATACATCATCTTGAGGGACGTAAGGCACATCAGGAGTGGTATAATCATCACATGGATTAGGTGACTGAGGGGGACTATTGGTCCATACTGGGTCATGTGCACCCCCACTTGTGTCATCAGAGTCTATCTACATCATCATCTGGATTAGGGGATGGTGAAGAAGAGAATGATGTGGTCGAGGAGGTGGAGGAGGAGGAAGAGTAGGGGGAGGTGGTGGAGGAGGGACCATCAATGGAGAGGTTGCAATGTCTCTCTTCTTTGGAGGAGGAGGAGGCGGAGCAGGCGCCTCTAGGGGTCTCTTCTTGAAGCTAAGAGTCAGTTGGCCAGTCTTAGGATCCTTTAAAAGAGTCTTTTGAGTAGGATCTGGTGTAAAAAGCTCTTCTGTGGAGGGAATATCCTTCGGTGTTGTTCTCGGTTCCTGAGGTTTTTTTCGACACCAACTGGGTAGCTGGTCTGGGGTCTTTCGGCTTATAACAGTTACCTTTTAAAAATGTCACTAACCGGAACGTGTTTTTTCAGTTCCGGGGGTTTTTTCGGCTCCGAAGAATGGGAATCGGGACCTTTAGGCAGTTTCTTACTCGGCTCAGTGTGGTTTTGGCGTCGATGAGCCGGTGCCAGTCTTCGTGCTGAGTGCTTGTGTGTTGAAGCAGCGGTCGGCGTGGATGAGGAAGATGGCTTCTTTTTTGGTGTCCGTATGGGATCGACACCGGGAATAGGCTGACTCGAGCCAGAGCCGCCTGAAGGCTTTATGGGGTTCTTTGCAGAGCCCGAAGGCAGGGTGTGGGAAGCAGTCTCTCTGTGTGCACCCAGACCCGAAGGTGAGAGTGTGACCGAAGCTTTTTTGGAGGGTGTCGAGGAAGGGTCGGGGTCGACGTGACTACTTACGACCCGTTGAGCTGGAGTGATGTCCTTGACGTCTGAGCCTTCGGCATCAGAGAAGCTGGCGCTTTCTTTGGCCCGCTGCCATTCTGGCATGTTGACGCCCTCTTCAAAGATGTCGCCCGGGATCGAAGCTTATTAGCGAGCCATTGTTCTTCGAGCTCGTCGGTCCCGAATCGTCTTCTTGGAGCAAAAGGAGGCACAAGCGGAAAAGTCTCTGGCCTCGTGCTCCGGTGAGAGGCAAAGGTTGCACACCTCATGTAGATCGGTGAGGGGAAACTTCGACCCACATTGAGGACACTTCTTCAATGGCGTCCTTTCCATGAGCCAGAGAGTAAGGCCCAGGTAGGCCCGAAGGCCTTCGTCAACGACCGGAATCGAAGACTTCAAAGTCGTGAAGAGTTGAGTCGATGGGAACCGCGATCGAAACAATACCGTCGAACTGGGTGAGGATTGCGCATCGCAGGCAATTCGGTACCAAACCGGAGCGCAGGAAAAACATCCGAGCCCGATGGCGGAAAAAAACAATCTGAGGATGGAGCCGATGCCCATGCGCAATGTGGTCTAAAGGAGGAGTCACCTATCTCGTGAATGCCAAGACTGCCAAAGAACTTTTCAGGACAACAACAAACTGCAAACATCTGGGCCCAACACTAGGTGGCGATTTATGCACAGTGTGTAATCTGCAGCTCATATGCCTCGAACACGGCGTTTCCTTATTGTTTCGGCCAGGATCCGTCCCGGGCATTCTCCCGCACCATATCTATTTGCCACTCAATGTTTGCCCCTGAATCTTGCCTCGCGGTCGGCGTGTCAGTGTACTCTGTGAGCTTGTCTCGGAACAGTCGCTGCGTCGGCCCGTCTGAGCTCGCCGCAAGACTAATCTCCATTGCTTTAAGCTCAACGTCTTGCTTTTTGAGTGTTCCCTGTATGTCCCGTAGAACGCCCAAGCTCTTTGAGATGCACCAGCCATGGATCGTGAACTTTAATGCCTCCTAAACTGTTTCAACACTTTCTACAGACCCTTTGTTGTTCCGTAAAAACTCCGTTAAGGTAGGTAGCCTCCAGTTGCTGCGTGGGAGGCCATGACCCTGGAGTGTGAGCGCTATTCTGACAGGGGCATGGTCTGATTATGTGTGCACTAATTGCGTCGCAGAATTAAGCTGGGGGCCAAACCCTTGTGTGAGTAGTACGTATTCTAGTCCTGCCCATGACGCATACCTAGCGGTGAAGTGGGTGCCTTCTGTAATGTGCGGGTGTAGGTGGCGCCATGCATTCAGTAGGCCATTCTCTGTATTATGCCATGCACAACTTTGTGTGAGCTGTTGTAGTGTTGAGACGAGGGGTTGGATCCATCCACCGTTGAGTTAAGGGCAATGTTAAAGTCTCCACACCATATTACGTTTGTAGACCCTATTGCCATGATCTTACTCCAAAGGAGTGTGAAGAAATCAGGGGAGTCAGTGTTTGGGCCGTAACAGCAGGCCAGGGTGATCGGTTCTGTGCCGAGCCTGCCCTATATGACAGTATCGTCCATGGAGATCACGCTCTGACCCGATCAGGGTGAAGGGAGTGCGCTTTTTGACAAGCATAGCAGTCCCCCTGGAATAGGAGGAGTAGGAGGAGAAAATGTTATGATCAGCCCAGTTAAGCGCGAAGGTGTTAGTATGCTGAGAATGGATGTGGGTCTCTTGGAGCAGCGCAACGTGGGTCTGGTGCCTATCAAGGTATGTCAATATTTGGCGGCGCTCCTTAGGGTCTACTCGCCCTCTGACGTTCAATGTTAGGATCTGCAAAGTGTGGGGAGTAGGCAGGCTAAGCATGGTCTAT
Source organism: Lissotriton vulgaris (assembly GCF_964263255.1). Classification (NCBI taxonomy): domain Eukaryota; kingdom Metazoa; phylum Chordata; class Amphibia; order Caudata; family Salamandridae; genus Lissotriton; species Lissotriton vulgaris. Next base: position 807,025,828 of record NC_141695.1, on the reverse strand, counting down.
AACAGGCTGAGAAAGACAAAAGTGTGAATACACCATATACATGAAATCGGTAGGAAGGACAACAGCAGCTATACATTTGCTTGTCATGTGTGTTTTGTGCACTGTGGAAAAATGTCAAGAACAACCCCAACCCCACCCCCTCCCACTGAAGCATCCCAAACATGCCAGTAAGGTGCAACCCACTCCACTACCTAATACCCAGAAACATCATAAACATACTGCGTACAACTAGACAGTGTGTATAACGTACTAAGGGGGAGCACCCTCAAGGGGGATTCCCAGGTGCATGCACTGTTTCGCCACACCCTCTGAGAGCTGCAGCGATGGTGTGAACAAAAGCTCAGTGAGGGTCGGGCGCTCAGTGTTAAATGACTTATAGATCCAGTGTTTCCCTCATCTGTTTAATGGCAAAAGAGGAACAGGTTTGGGAGAGGTCAACTCCTAGCTGCTGAGGGCGTGTCGTCGCTGCGCCGTCCAAAAACATCCGAAGGATGCTCATTCAGTGGGGTCGGCAGTGGTCATTCCGGGTCTGGAGAGAATGATCTTGGTGAAGAAGCATAAAACGCATATGCTCTCTTACTCTGTTTAAGGCATTTCAGGAATTCATCTACTTGGTGCGGTTTAGGAAAAAATGTTTGTTTGCCCTGGTGTGTGACTCGTAAGCACGCTGGATAGAGTGGAGCATTAACAATTTGAGCCTCTCGTAGTTTTTTCTGGACAGGCATGAACGTAAGCCTTTTTTCCTCAACAGTTGCGGTGAAATCAGGGTAGATGGTAAAGTTATTCCCTTCGATAGTGAGTTGGTGTTTTTCACGGGCTGCTTTAAGGGAGACATCTCGATCCCGGTAGATGAGAAGCCAGGCTATGATGGGGCGAGGCACGCTGCCCAGCAGAGGGGGCTTGGAGCAGAGGGATTTGTGCGCCCTTTCGATGATAAATTGAGACGAGAAGGATTCTGCACCAATCGTATCACATAGCAGTCGCTCTATGTACTCCTCCATCTTGCCAGTATTGGTACCCTCAGGAATACCAAGGTCGCGGATATTATTCCGTCTACTGCGCGCCTCAAGATCTTCGTTTTTTGCTGCAATAATTTTTAGCAGCTAGTCCATTTGCGCCAGGTTGGTCTGGAGATGAGCTGTGGAGTCCACGGTGTCGGAGATGCGATGTTCTGCTTCTGTGATGCGCTCCTCGTGCCCTTCCAATTTGTGCACAATGGTGTCCAGCCAATTTTATGCATGGTATCCATTTTGTCTGCAAGAGATGCAAAACTTTGGCGCATGTCAGGAGTAAGGCTTTCATTTCATCTTCAGGTGTAGGCAAGAGCTGACTTGCAGGTTCGGCTCTGGCCTGATCTGAGTCTTCCTGCAGTGTACGGCTGCCCTTCTTGGCCTAGAAAATCAGCTTAAGTTGCAGATTGTCAGGCTTCCCCTTGTTCAATAGGATAATGGCTCCTGGAAAGTTCCTGCTGGTGCGCTCTCGGTGCGTTTAGCTGCTCGGCGTGATGAATTAAGTGGATGTGACGCATCTGGATCTAGTAGTGACAAGCAGGCCGGTAGGAACAGCGGTGCCAATTGTTTCTTTAAGTTGAGGCGGCAGAAGGAAGGAGAATGAGTGGCAGTGTAACAGAGGAAAGAACAGCTTATCGCCCAGTGTCTGCGTCACGCTACGCCAAATGAGGTTCGCATAACAGTGGTACAGTAGCAGGCGCTGCAGGCGTGAGTAGCATAGGCCGTATTCCTGAGGCAGGAGCGCGGTGCGTTCGAGATTGCGAGGGGTGACCTGGTCAACGGGATGTTGCCGCTAGGAGTATGAGAATATCGCATACTCACAGCATCAGTCCCTGTGTCCGCGCAGCAGGCTCTGGTGTGACTAACCGCCAACGTGGAGCTTTCAGTGGGATGCAGGGGGCCTGCACTGTTGCTTACATGGCTGGCAATGCTGTATTAATTGTCCCTCAGCGGTTCTGCAGTGGTGGAATGCATGCGCTGGTACCGGCTTTGCTGAAGTGTCCCAACTGCCTGGACATCAAGAATGTCTCAGTTCACTCTGTGACAGGAGGGAGGAGACAACAGTTTTGGTGCCGCAGGAGCACGTAACCCCATGGTTGCTATAAGGAACACCAAGGCAGTCTAGTGGTGGGATTAGGGGGCACACTCGCCACAGAAGTCGATTGCACTCGGCGCAGGCACAGTCATCCCACGGATGCCGCGGCGCTCATGGAATCGCAGCCGCTGGCGCTCAGCGCTGGGGAGCCTCAGCTCATACAATGCGGGGAATCAGGCAGCACTCCAGCACCGGATTGCAGCGAGCCTCCAGCTCCGGCGCGCTGTGTCACTGCACCGAAGGATAAGCACCATACTCCGGTGACTATGGCGGACCTCTGAGCAGAGTCACTCGGCCAGGCAGAAGAGAATCGCAGCAGGAATAGTAGCGAGGGGGGTCGTGCCGTGAGGGATCAACACCAGGAGCAATTCACAGCCTCCGAGAGAAGCCGCACTGTTAATGAAGCGTTGGGCTCCAGTTGGTAAGTCGTAGCTACGGAGTGTTATGCGCAGATGTTGGCAAGCTGTAGAGTACGCCCCAGGCGCAGTCAACCAGCCCCTCAGGGACTTCAATGCAATGGTGTGGTTGCTGGGGCCGAATATACCATGGTGTAAACCTTCCCCCGGGCAGCGCAGCGTCGGTATGTGCGACTGTCCCAGGACCACGGGTAGGTGAAAGCCGCCCTACGCACGTAGGTGACAGCAGGGGAAAAAGGTTCAGGCAGGATCGTGGGGGCCCCCCTATCTATACTAGCAGATGGGAAGGTAGTTTGTCGGGAATTAGGGATGGAACATTCGGCGTACTCACCACCACCTCCGTTAATGCGGAGCACGCCAAACATGAGGCCTAGGCACCGCGGCACTTACGTGAGTCAGCCAGCCAGGTCGCAACTCCAGACGGTCGAGTCCAGCACAGCGCCTTACCGTCAGCGATGATAGAGCAGCGTTCAGCGACGTGCTGCTAGTGGGAAACTTTCAGTATCTCTTCTCAGGTGTGTGGACACTTTATTACCGCCATTAGACCAAAGTGAGCATCTGGACAGGATATTTAGGGCGGATTAATGCACCGAGCAGCAGGAGCCTCACTCAAGTGCGGCCATCTTCCTAGCACTCCACTTAGCGCCCCATGAAATGTAAAAACTTTTTTGGGCCTGATCAGCCCACACTGCATGCCGCTCCAGCATGTGCCTTCAGTAAGCAGTTTTCTCCCGCTTGGTTATACACAAGAGTGTTCTTTTTCAAAGGCCTACCGCCACATGCTGGTTCAGCACGAGACCCAATCTCATTATAAATCTCCTTGAGCCTGGCTGCACGAAGAAAGGTCCCGCGCCTGGCTGCACGCGATAGCTGACAGATTGTATTGCTACGTGCCTCGATCTAATATTTAATTATTTAGAGGTTACTTACCAGCGCACCCCGTTTCAGGGCTACATTGTGTATGGACAGTGAACCATTTGGAGACAATTGCTGTCATGCTTTTTACGCAACGTTTCTAACAGTAAAGGGCGTGTCCAGTAGCGGTGCTGGCTTTGATCATGAGACCACTATGGGCACCTTGTCCTCTGATGCCGGTGGAGTCAGCATCAGCATCTATGTTCTGCAAACCGGCCTGGAGCCAGTGGTGGTTTCAGAGGGGTCATCTTGCGCATAGATTTAAGGCCTCTTGGAGCACACAGGCACGCCAGAACAAGCCCGGAGGCATTCAAAGAGTCTGAGCATGGCCTTGTGGAACTGTTGGATCTGCCTCAGTGTCGCAGATGGCACCAGAAACTCAGGCTGTGCCAAGATAAGTTAAGAAATTGGCATTAAAGTCCAATCCCTCAAGTCCTAAGACCGACTTCGGGAGTGAGAGCAAGAGGTATGGTGACGCCTTTGCGCCTCTCTGGAGTACGAAAGTGACAGGAAGGGGCAGACTACTTCTTAGATTCTCTTATCTTTTTCCGTTGACTTACCCAAAGATTAAAAGCACAACTTTGATCGGCCTCAGCCCTGGTACAGTAGTCACTGGAGTCGATCATGAGACCGACTTTTGGACTTGGACCAATCTCGACAAGGAGTATACCTGTGCTTCTTTCGCTATGCAGTCTCCTATGACCTTTGGGTTCATCTATGTGCAGTCCCTGCAGACCTTTGAGTCGTGGCACCACAGGTAGAGCTTATGAGGATCTGTCACAGACCGTGCTTGCGACAGTCCTTGCACAGTTTAATACAGGACCACTTGGGGCTGATATTTCCAACGCACAAAGTAAAGTTTGAGGTAAAGACTATCTTGAAGGTAAGAGGTAACTCCGGATCCATGTCTAGTGGCACTGAAATAAAGGAACTGACACGGGCTGGTATCGTTGTGCTGCGCTCCTCAACTAGACCGGCTGTCTCTTAAATCTGCTTTATCGCGATCAGCTTTGCCTACATTAAAACGGAATCTCAGGGCGTTTTGCCAACTTTAGCACAATAATTTATAGCGGTCGCTCCCCAAGCTCCCTGCTCGGGCTGGTATCGTTGTGCTGCGCTCCTCAACTAGACCTGCTGTCTCTTAAATCTGCTTTATCGCGATCAGCTTTGCCTACATTAAAACGGAACCTCAGGGCGTTTTGCCAACTTTAGCACAATAATTTATTCTGACGCTGCTGTAACGCTAATTATTTGATTTTGCCTCACTTGATCAGCAAATAGTTCATAGTAGCGCTTTTGCATACATTGTCTCCTCATTGCATTGATCTTTGTGGCTGTGTTTACTTTACTTTCCTATCCGCTGCCATTTTGTTGTTGTTGTGCCTGCAAGACCGTCCTCTAGAGCCCGCCCCGGCCCCCAGCTGAGCCTCCCTCGCCCCTCCCCCCACTACCCATTTATGACAGATTTTTTTGCGTGCCGCGTTCACGCGCAGCGGTCGCGCCCCATGCGCGCCAAAGGTAAGCCTGTCTACGCCTGTCCGCGCCTGGACCACGCCCAGCGCCAGACCCCCTGGTCCTCGTAAAACCCACTCCACCCGCTTAACGTATGACGTCGCTACCCTCTTTGCCCTTAACCCCGGACGCACTCCACAATGCTGCGAAGCTAACCCTGGACGCACCCACGGTCCTTTCGCCTGTCGCTCCTGCAAGTTCACCTGCTCCAGGACCCACACCAAATCCACTTCCTCCAAACACAGCTCCGTCTCTAACCACCTGAAGTGCATCCTGCTGAACACCCGCTCGGTCCACAACCACGCCACTGAACTCTGGGACCTACTCGACACTGCGTCACCGGACATCGCCTTCCTTACAGAAACATGGATGAACACATCATCAGCACCCGACATCGCCATAGCCATCCCGGATGCTTACAAAATCATCCGAAAAGACAGCACCAATCAAACAGGAGGAGGCATCGCCATCATCCATAGGAACACCATCAAAATCACGACCAGCTCCGACGTTAATCTCGCAACCGCCGAACATCTCCACTTCCAGATCCACACCGAACCTAGGACCACACTTAGGGGCACCCTCATCTACAGGCCTCCAGGAACCCGTACACAATTCAGCGATGACATCACTGACTTCATAAGTCCACATGCCCTCGCCTCCGAGAACTACATTCTACTAGGAGACCTCAACTTCCACCTTAAAAACAAATAAGACTGCAACACCACCACCCTTCTGAACAACCTGGCCAATCTCGGACTCAAACAACTTGTTGACACCCCCACCCACTTTGCCGGACACACGCTTGACCCTATCTTCACCTCCAGCAAGCACATTTCCTTCGATCGCACCACAGCTCTCCATTGGACGGACCACAGTTGTGTTCACTTCAGCTACAAAACCACCTTGACCCACAACCCCCCAAAACCTATTCCTCAGAGAAACTGGAACAAAATCACCTCCGACCAACTCCTCATATCACTCAACCAAAACCCTCCCACCCTCTCATTGGACCCAAACCAAGCGGTCACCAATCTCAAGCAATGGATCACCCACAGCGCTGATGAATTAGCACCCCTGAAAAACCACCAGATCAAATCAGGTAGCAAAAAGGCTCCCTGTTTCAATGAGGACCTTAAAAAATCCAAGAAACTATGCCGTACCCTAGAGAAAACATGGAGAAAAAACCCAACCACCGACAACATGGCCACCCTCAAGGCAGCCACCCGCAAACACCACTAACTGATTCGATCCACTAAGAAATCAGCACTCAAGGATCGACTCGACAACAACGCCCATAACAGCAAGGAACTTTTCAACATCGTCAAAGAATTCACCAACCCCACCGCAGCATCTAACAACTTCACTCCCTCCCAAGACCTCTGCGATGCGTTATCCTCCTTCTTCAACAAAATTGCCGACATTCACAACAGCTTCGAGAACACTCCCTGCGAACAACCCTCCCCACCCCCCTCAGAACTTACACCGCCATCTAACAAACTCAGCGCCTGGAACTCAATCACCACTGAAGATACCATCCGCCTAATGAACTCAATCCACTCTGGCTCACCAACCGACCCCTGCCCCCACCACATCTTCAACAAAGCTGACTCCATCATCGCACCCCACCTCCGTGATGTCATCAACTGCTCCTTAAACTCCGCTACCTTCCCAGAAAGCTGGAAACACGCCGAACTCAGTGCCCTCCTGAAGAAACCCACAGCAGACCCCTCTGAACTTAAAAACTACCGACCCATATCCCTCCTCCCATTCCCCACCAAAGTCATTGAGAAAGCCATCAACAGCCAGCTCGCCTCCTTCCTTGAATCCAACAACTCCCTCGATCACTCTCAGTCCGGATTTCGAGCCAAACACAGCACCGAAACCACCCTCATTGCAGCGACAGACGACATCCGAACACTACTGGATAACGGAGAAACAGTGGCCCTCATCCTATTTGACCTCTCCGCCGCTTTCGACACAGTCTGTCACAGCACCCTTATACAACGCCTCAGCAACATCGGCATACAAGGAAAAGCCTTGGACTGGATCATCTCTTTCCTCGCCGGGAGAACTCAAAGAGTCCGTCTCCCCCCATTCAACTCAGAGGCCACTGAAGTCATCTGTGGCGTACCACAAGGATCATCACTCAGTCCCACCCTCTTCAACGTTTACATGAGCCCACTCGCATCCATCGCGCGCCAACACAACCTTAACATCATCTCCTACGCCGACGACACCCAATTAATCCTTTCCCTCACCAAAGACCCTAATACCGCCAAAACCAATCTTCACGAAGGCATGAAAGAAGTAGCCGAATGGATGAAACACAGCCGCCTAAAACTCAACTCAGACAAAACGGAGGTGCTCATCCTAGGATCTTCCCCCTCTGACTGGGACGACTCATGGTGGCCTTCCGCTCTGGGCACAGCACCCATACCCACAGACCACGCACGTAACCTTGGCTTCATCCTAGACTCCTCTCTCTCAATGTCCAGACAAGTCAACGCAGTCTCATCCTCCTGCTTCAACGTACTTCGTACTCTCAAAAAGATCTTCCGCTGGATTCCCCCCCGAGACAAGAAAGACTGTAACCCACGCACTGGTCACGAGTCGACTGGATTATGGTAACACACTATACGCCGGAATCACAGCAAAATTACAGAAAAAACTCCAACGCATCCAAAACGCATCAGCGAGACTCATATTGGACATCCCTCGCCAAGATCACATTACCAGACACCTGAAAGACCTCCACTGGCTTCCCGTCAACAAGAGAATTATGTTCCGTCTCCTCACCCACGCGCACAAGGCCCTCTACAAACTAGGACCCGAATGCCTCAACACTCGACTGTCCTTCTACACACCCACCCGCCAACTAAGATCCTCCAATCAAGCCCTCGCCGCAGTACCGCGCATCCGAAAATCCACCATGGGTGGCAGATCCTTCTCCTTCCTGGCGGCCAAGACCTGGAACTCACTCCCCACTCACCTCCGCCTCACTCAGAACCACATCTCCTTCAGAAAAGAACTTAAAACCTGGCTGTTCGACAAAAAATAAACCCCCCCCTCCCCAAGCGCCTTGAGACCCTCTGGGTGAGTAGTGCGCTATACAAATCTCTGAATTTGAACTTATATATGCTCAGCGCTTCATTTACAGAGGATACTTGTTGTCAGTGCAGAGCCGCACAGCTACTCCTACCGGGGCGCAACGGTTCAGCTGAAAAAGTTTCCGGGCCCTATCTGACATCTGGCTAATATTCACAAGCTGAGAAATATACACTTAAAAATCGATTACAAAAATATTTTCACAAAAAATGGTAAGCTATTAACTTTTTGGTCAAGTGCAATAATAATGCCATTATATAACAAAGGTTCTAGTAATTGCATAACTAATCAGCAGACTTCTCTCAAGATTTCACTGTGAAAATCCTTAACAGACTAATGTAATAAGGAGTCCTAGTAAATGCTGGTAGATAGTTTATTGCAGTTACACAGCAATTGCAGCCAACCGAGACTGCAGGACAACTGAACTGACATTCAGCATTCCATTGGAAACCTTCTCATGGAATACAGAACGCCAGACAAAAGCAAACATGGTACATGCCAGGCATTTGAAAGCAAGCATGCAACACAGACTAATATTGAACAGAACTCGGCAATCAAAATAATGTACTGTCCGAGTGTTAAGCTGCGTTTTGAAGTGACATAGGGGCTACTGCCCGAGGTTTCAGACTACACGTAATTTTGGCAAAACAATCACGAAATCACACATCCATCTTGTTTTTACTGGGAAACATTTGAATCTTTCAATCGAGTGAAATTATGACAAAAATTAAAGTAGTAAAGTCTGAAAACTGAACTGATTTACGTACTCCAATGAATGTATACTAGTAACAGTACACAAGTTAGACCAGCCAGAAGAGGCAAATTGACTGATTTTATACTAGAGTAAGCTAGTATTTGCTTGCTGTATTTCTGAACGATTCGGACACTTTCTTATTAGAACTGAATCTTTACTTTTCAAAAGTAAATAAAGCCTTTTCCAGTACTATTATTGTTCAAATACAGGTTACCAATTCAACAGGAAAGCACCTTCAACATCATATGAGCATTTAACAGATATTCCACTACCTAGGCTACCGTTTTAAGCCTCAGTGTTCAGACTATGCCACCGAACTCTACACTGGCCTCACTAAACAGCTAATCAACAAACTTCAACAAATCTAAAACTCTGCTGCCAAACAAGTTCTTAGTCTGAATAGCTATGAACCTTATCCCCACACATCAAGGCCCTACAATGGCTACCTGTCACAAAAATAATAATTCGCAAGGTTCTTTGTATCACCCACAGAACAATTTAAGGCAATTAACTGATTTTTCTCCATTCCAGATTCAAATTGTGCACATTAAAAAGGAACTACAGATCAAGATCGGCACCTCTAATGAACATCATTTCTTTTTTCAGAAGAAGGAACAGTGTAGATTAAGATCTTGCAATCATGGAACACAAAAAAGAACCTCCGCCAATCAGCGAGCACATAGAATTCAGAAAAACAAAAACATGTGTAGTTTGACCAAAACATGACTCAAGCTCCAGTAGAATAGTTAATATTTTCACATCAGACATATCAAAAGGTAGTAGGAAAGAATCTAATGTCCCAATGATTAAGTCCACACTACCAATGGATGGAACAGTAAATTACAGCAGGGCTTCCATTTGTGTCTCACAGCTGTGTGAGGACCAGCATGGTGTTTCAACTGTGCACTGTCAATGGCAATCTCACAAAACGATATTAATGTATATTTGGAAAACACCTGCATGCACTGCTGCATCTATCTCGCACTCTCCACCATACTCGAGTTTCTGTACTTGAAGTCCAATGCAACACCTCAAACCTGCTTTCTAACATCACTTGGAAGCACCCAGTTTTTTCTCCAACATAAGAACCTACAACCAACACCCTTTTAATCATACACCCGTAGAGCACAGAGAAAACGTATAAAAATCGAACCGCTTTAAAACCTTTTTGAGGGCCATGAGAAATATATACATTTAACAGAGAATAGCTATGTATTCAAGAAACAAGAAAGCACTTTAAGCTTCAGAAGCGCTATGGGGAGCCATACATAATGTAGATACAACACAATAAATAAAATCACTTTAGGTTGATGGTGTCAATCAACCTAACTAAATTGTCAAAGCATAGGCTATTTCATAGGGTTACAAGATATTGTTTGCAAATGGGCTTACTACAAATTAAACAAAAACAAAGATGATGGTCCCAGGCTATAGTTAAAGGTGAAATGTACACACAGAAGTACAATTGGTTCCCTGTAGCAAACATCTTGATTATCTTGGACTGAGGTTTGCTAACTGACCATGTTGGTCATCACCAAGTGAGTAATGCATTTTCACTATAAAACAGTTTCTAGGCAATCAAAAGACTTTAACAAAATGCACAGTATATTTACAATGCATAGGTGGCATCTTCCACAACGAATAGAGGCATTTTAAGAATAATTTTTTTAAGCGATTTTTCTTATGGTTAGGTCTGTGACCCCCAAAAATCAAAATTAAGTTAACATCTGGTAAGAACACTATTAAACACCTGAAGCTAGTAATTTACTGGATTAAAACGGGTAGAATATT